>NW_026005963.1:87334-116538 GCF_001458135.2 Marmota marmota marmota | reverse complement strand
ATCAAGACAGCAAGCAGAAAGCAAATGGCGGCTCCCGCGGAGTGGATTTTCGGCACAGAAACCACAGCCCCGCCAACAATCCCAATCCACAAACTCTCCCTGTATAAAAAATTTCAAAAAAAAAATGAAAAAAAAGGCGGGGTGCACTGAGCTTTCTTTGCCTCAGGTACTTACAATCCACTGCTGATTACACATTCAGCTTCTCTGCCCGGAGCGAAGCGAAAGAGGAAGCAGATGGGAGCAAAGCGCCCGCGGCTCTGAGCATCCAAGCGTCTCTTTTTCGATTTCTTTGTTCTTCCTGCTCCTTGGCAAAGTGGTCCGCTACAGATTAACGGTGAAAGGAGCTCTAACAGACTGTGCGAAATCTCTATTAAAGCCGTTGCTTTGAGCACCACGTTCAGCAACCCCCGTACGCAGTGGCCATCTTCTCCTATTTTATTTTTAATGTGGTGCTGAAGATTGAACCCAGCCCCACGCTTGCCAGGCGAGCACACTAACAGTTGATCCACATTCCCATTCCCTATAGGTGCCTTTTAACATATGAATGGATAAAGAAAATGTGGTATACATACAAAATTGAATATTACTCGGCCATAAAAAATGATTTCATAATATTTTCCAGTAAATGGATGAAACTGGAGGTCAAATGTTTTCACTGACACATGAAAGGTAAACCCCAATAAAGTGGAGGGGAAGAACAAAAGATCCAATGTAGTAGACAAAGAGAAATAAAGGGAAGGGAAGATGAAATTAGGAAATTCAGGGGCTGGGGTTGTGGCTTAATAGTAGAGTGCTTGCCCCTCGTGTATAAGGAACTGGGTTTGATTCTCAGTACCACATATAAATAAATGAATAAAGTAAAGGTACATCAATAAGTAAAAGAAAATTAAAAATAAGAATAGAAAAAGCAGTGGAATGGATCTGACATCATTTTCCTATTTAAATTTATAAAAATACCAAAGTGAATCTCACTGTAATGTCTATCTTCAAGAGAGAGTGGGCTTCTAATTAGAAGACAATATATTCCATGCTTGTATGCTTTATCAAGATGGATTATACTATCATTCAGAATTTTTTTAAAAACCCAAATCTTATATCTAATGTACATCATGATCCACTTACATGAGAACACTGTACTTTTGTTCACCTTACCAACTTTGGTGGAAATTCACTAAGATATTTCATGAAAAGATGTGTGCTATTCACTCTGAAAGACATACAAATTGTGGCTAATATTGTGAAAGAGAGTCCTTGATCCAAGAAATCCTTGTTATTTGGCAAATCAAAATTATCACAAAGAGTTGTCTTTTGATGATACTAAGGTATAAAGAAGAATTCTAGGCTACTGATATATGAGATTCTCACACCAGCTTTTTGTGATTAAGCTATAATCTACAGAAGCTCAAGAAATGATATCCAAACTCAGCCATAGCTCATGTAGGTTCCATGTTAGAGTATTCTTTAATAGCAAGAATAGTCCTGATCACACATGGTATGGGTGAGAGATGGGATAGAGTAATAATGAGCACACCAAAGAGAAAATTGGCTTGCTTCAGCCTTAATTCTGGTAGGGAAAAGAGGCAGGTATGGTTCTAGATAGGTGCTGGAGAAAGGCAGTTTAAAGTCTGACTCTTACTGTATCATATCCAGAACACAGATATTTATGAATTGTTATTCTTTGAAATTTTATAGTATTACTTTTATTTCATACCATTAGTATAACTTATACTATTACAAGAATTGTTGGACATGAGCAAATTATTTAGTAAAAATGTACACAAGAAATAATAATTCAAAAGACTGACAGATATTGCCTTACAATCATTTCTAGCACTTAAAATGTTTCAAATCCTATTATTACAACTCATAAGCTCAGACACACTGTTACAAAATTCTATATAATATTAGTACTAGGAGAAACTTACCAAAACCTGATGAAATTTCATTTTTATAAAAAAAATTTGCTCAGTTTCACTACATGTGAATGATAAATTATTTTCTTCACTACCACAAAGATATTTCAAATTTGGACAATTTGAATATTTTTTTGAAAATGTTCTCAAAAAATGGATAAGAAATTTTATCCAAATTGAAGAAAAGATCAGTAGATTAGATGAAGTGTATTTAGAGGTGAAAGGAGAGACAGAAAAGAGAACAGTGAGATGAATTTGACCAAATTTTCCTACATATGTTCATGAATCTCAGTGAATCCCAACATCAAGTATATTCACCAGACACTAATTTATAAAATAAGTATAAATAAATTACACACAGATCAGTAGGGAAGGGAGAAGAGGAAGACAGGTGAGAGCAGAAATGCTGGTGACTGAATTAGAACAAATTTTATTTCATGCTTTTGTGATTCTGTCAAAATTTGTATCCTAATGTTATAACTAAAAAGAATCAGTACAAATAATACCAAAAAAGTAAAAAGTGGTATGAGTTAAGAGTTTGTGTTACCAATTAAAATATTTTACAAAATAAAAAAATTCTAGGTATTGATGGAGATAGAGAAATAATAGAATGAATTTGAATTCATTGCCAAATAAAGTATGCAATTTTTACAGCTGATATTTCTATAGTAACATTAGTATACATAGCCCAAGGACATTTATCTGGTGACAGTTAATATCTCCTCATGTTGGAAAACACTGTTCCTTGATACTTTTTGTACTTCTGGAACTCTCAAGTTCAGATTCTCTTAGTTTTAGAGTTCTTCTTTACTACTGTATGTCATTGAGAAAAGACATAGAATTTAATGTCAGCATTTTTCAGAGTTACACATTAATTGATGTAGGTTCAAAAAATTTTTTAAAAAATAATCCCAGGAATTAAAAGAGATTTAAAGCATACTAGGAAAAAACCCATAAATTTGTGATAAAATAAATTAAAATTTTCATGGCTTGGTAGACCAATGTTACTATAGATAACCATAGGCCCAAAGATCTGGCTATAGTTTATATCCTTCTATGTTAAAAAACATTGCCCCTTGATTCCTAAAATATTCTAGACTTATCACCTTCTCCCAGCTGATCTGTTAGCTTTATTCTTTACTAATGGACAATCACCAAAAAGGCATAGAGAATTTCAAACAATATTTTTTTCATAACTACTGATTTATTAAAGAATAGAATGTATTTTGCTTGTTAAAATTACTAATTCCTTTAGGAATAAACCAAAGTCCTTTATTGTAATTTTACTGAAGTTTCTGTAGCAAAGAAGAGCATCTTACAATAATCTACAGGGAACTTATTTTGTCTTTTATGACAGACAGTTTATTATCTACAAAATTTTATTGCTGCTCCTGTCACCCAGATCTTGATTAATGATGTCTGGAATTCAAATGATCTTCATAAAAATATTTCCAAGTACAGTTTCTATCCAGTCACTGAATAATCACATATTTTACATTTGCATGATCATTGAGGTAAATTAAGTATAATGTCCAAGAATTCATGTAATTTTGAAGGAAAAGAAATGCTAATTAAAGCATAATAGTGGAGATGTTTCCCATATTGTCTCAAATGCCAAAATCTAGGTATTGGAAGCAGGATGACAGAAGCTTGGGAAACATGGGCAGTTTTTCTGAAGGAGACTCAATGGCTTGAGGGTCTACTTCCCAGCACTGAGGTGTCTTTCTGGAAATGAATAAATATGCACCCAGAGGTTTCTTAGCTATGGAATGTGCCAGCATCTTTCAGACAGTATTGATTTAAATGTACAGTTTACAGTTGTACTCAAACTTGGTCATGACAGACATTTTCTTTGCCTCCTTGGTGACAGATATGCCAACTCTAATGTGACAGGTTGAATTTGAATGATCCTGTTACCAACAGCTGGATTTTAGGTTTGAAATACTTTATTTCCCTTGAAATTGAAAGTTTTATTGCATTTACATAGAGTGTGTGTGACCTCTTCCTTTTTGTTGGTTGTAGGTGAACACAATACCTTTTCTTTGTTTATTTTTATGTGGTGCTGGATCAAACCCAAGTGCCTCACGCATGCTAGGCAAGTGCTCTACCACTCAGCCAGAACCCCAACCACATTTCTTTTATCTGATCAGAGGCAAGCAATATATAAACTGTGTGTCTCAAGTCTACTTTGGCTGGGCATGGATGTAATTATTGTTCCAGGAACTTGGGAATCTGAGGCAAGAGGATGCCAATTTCAAGGCAAGCCTCAGCAACTTAGTGAGGTCCTAATACCAATAGTGAGAAACTGTCCCCAAATTAAAAATAAAATAAAAAGTTGCTGGGTGTTGGGAATATATCTCAGTGGTAAATCACCCCTGGGTTTAGACACCAGTACCCACACACACCAAATGTCTACTTTGTTGTTTTCTACAAGCCTTCCCTCGGCTGTATTTCCAGCTAATATCAGCAAGGGATTTATGACAGCTTTCCTCCTGTTTTCAAAACTCATAACCCTGCAATGCTGCCTTCTGAACTTCTACTTCACAAAACACATTTACACTTTGGGGTAGAAATTATCCCATCCCCCAAACAAGAATTCTAGCTCCACCTTTCATGAGAGTCAGTGCCTTCATTGAAAATATATCTTTTCATTTACCCTGCTCACATGGTATCTGTGCATTCCACGTGGAACTCCTGTGGCTTCCCTTAACTGAGCCTCCTGTGGTCTCTGAATTTATTCCTATGCTCACAGCCTTGATTTCATAAGCACTATGTCACAGTTATGTACTGGCAGTAATTCTGCCTTTCTTTACAAATGTATTTTGATAAAATTGTCATATAGCAGGACATTAAATAATTTATTCCTTCAATCTTCCTATTCATATGAAGACTCAGAAAGAAGTTACTATCACTTTTTAGTGTTTAATAGATCAGAATGTGTAAGGCATGGTTAAAGAGATTGAGAAGAATACCTTCATTGGAGCCATGGCCCTGGTATTCAGTGGCACATTGACCATGTACCCATGGAACTCTGGATCATAGGAGAGACTAACTGAAGGAGACTTGATGTCAGTCTCTACTCCTGAGCAGATAAATATAGTTCAGGACTTGTCTGAAGAACTTGTCAGAACATTTATGTAAAAGATGCCCCTGTAGCATTGAAATGGTGAGAATATTTTCACTGATACACAGGTCTGAGAAAATGAAGACATAACCTAGCATTTCTTACTGTAGATCCATGAGAAGAAGGCCCTACCAGCTGTCTCCCTGTTTCCATGGAGGATTTATAAATATGAAAACGTCCAAATCTATTGCATGGAGAAATTAGAAAATGAGAAGAGGAAGAAAAATCTATAATACTACCAATAAGCAAGAATCAAAATTTGAAGGAAAGAAAAAGTCCACACTTATGGTAGACATTGCTTCCCTAAGCTATGGAAATTTTAATACACTACGTTAATTTTTTAAGTCAAGGTGAGATATTGATAAAAAAATAAGTCAATAATTCACATTTACATAGTGCTTCAAATATATCAACCATATATGTACTGACTCACATCCACAGTGCTAGGAAAAAAGTGCTATCATTGTCCTTCTTTTACTCAGGATGTAAACTGAGATGAAATTACTTACATGAGATGACATAGATTTCCATGATGATAATTGGTGGGGACTGCATTAAAGGAAGCTATATGGGTGCAGAACACATAATACAAAATCTCCAACAATTCTTTACTTCTGTAAAGAAACAGTGTATTGAACATGTTGAGATTGATTTCCCTAGAAGATTCCAGTATCCACAGTGCAACCTTCATACCAACAGTCTTTTGTGGTATTTCAGATACTGCCATTCCAAAGACAAAAAAGATCACATTTTCACCCTTGAAAAATTTGAAGGACAGAATTAAAAATTAATGACTATAGCATTATGGAAGTTATAATCTAAAGGAAAACATAGTATGTGCTCCAGACTGAGAGGGTTAGACATTAGCACTTCCATGAGGTGAGGGGAAATCTACAAACTCATTGATCTGAAGAATGAGTGGAGTATGAACTAAAATTACTTTTTTAAAAAAATTACTATTTATTTTTCAGTTGTTTGGGTGGAACCAGATTTCTGGTGGGGTAGGCCAATACTCTGCCATGAAGCCATACACCATTCCTCAAGTTAAACTTGGTAATGGAAATAAGAGCCTATGATAATTCAAAGAATATTTTTTAGTAAATAATGCTTCTAGTGGTTGTAAAATGTGCCAAAATGACAAAAATATTGCAATAAAAATGTTGCAACTTTAAAAACTTCTGGTTTACTTTGCAGAAACACATCATTTACTACCACTTTCCCATGAAGGTGAACCGACATTCCAGATTCAGTGCTTTTAGAAGTGCCTTCAACTCTCAGACTTGCATTGGGATACAAACATCTGTATCCTTGGCCTTCACATTGCCACAGTCTTTATGGGCCACAAGCCTGGACTTACTGATGTCCCTGTCACCCACTTGACTCCAACACACATCCTCCTGCTCCTCTCCATGGGACTTTTGGTATCTACAGACATTTGGGAAGCACAGGACATTCCAGGTGACTTCAAATGAAAAGCACTACTCTTCTGGCACAAGGTCATGAGGAGACTGTCCATCTGCACCCCCTGTGTCCTGATTGTGCTTCAGGCTGTCACCATTAGTATCCAGTGTCTCCTGGTTGGCCAACTTCAAATTTAAATCTGAAAATCCCATTCTGTGACTATTTCTGTTCTTGTGGGTCTTCCCCATGTCCAATAATAGCAACAACCTTCTCTGCACTGTGGCAACACTCAATTAAGTTCATTAGGTTCAATCACTGGTAGCAAACACACACAAAATGGCATAGGCTGGCCTTGAACCTCAGATCTCCTGCCTCAACTTCCAAAGTAGCTGGGATTAACAGGCATTTGCCACAGCACCCAGCTTAAACATGGATTCTTAAACTATAGTCTGAGGGTCTCTGTGGCACTTTGGGGAGATCCCCTAGGTCCTCTCTATCTCACCACATGCCTGCCTGAATTTTCTTTATACTTCAACCAGCACAACACACTGCAACTGATAGAATGCAGCAGATAAATGCCTTTATGAAGTCAGACATTTGTAAAAATGCAAAGCAATGCCACTCTTATTATTAAATATTTTGTATCAGAAAATATTGTCATTTTTTTCAGATAAACATATTGTGTTAAGAAATAAGCTATAGTGGCTCAGGAGGCTGAAACAGGAGGATTGCAAATTCTAAGCCAGCCTCAGCAAAAGTGAAGTGTTAAGCAGCTCAGTAAGACCCTGTCTCTAAAAATACAAAATAGGGTTGGGGATGCAGCTCGGTGGTCAAGTGCCCCTGAGTTCAATCATCCCCAGTATCCACCCCCCCATAAAAAGTTATTATGTTAAATAAAATAATAAATGTTCTTAAACTGTTTCTATCATAATTTGTAATGCAATAAATATTGATATCAATAAGAAAATATAAGCTGCTTTTGCTGAAAAGTACTGATTTTTCAGTAGAGCCTACAGATGCCCAGTGGGTAACTGCAAGTGAGATAAGAGATACCATTTGGCATCTCTGAGATGTATATAATGTCTTTATTGGCTTGTACCAATCAGAGCTTAGCAAAGAACACAAAATGCCTCCAACATTAGCAAAGATTCCTGAAGCATCCCAGAATAACTGCTGGAGGAAAAAGCCAGGTCCGAATTCAGACCCTTACTTCACTTCCTAATGAAGTTGTGAAAAAATATATCTCCATTGTCTTCTCCACAATGACAGTGAACAATCTGGGTAGTGCATGTAAGAGTAATCCTTTTAATAGTGGAATAATTAATTCTATATATAAAACTCATTGAGAGTTTCATAGGAAAAAGAAAAAGAAAAAACAAGCTGCTTGTAAAACAAGTACTGCAGGACTTTCTAAAACTTCCAATAACCAAGCCAGCCGATTGGTAGGCAGATACTCTGGTGGACTTGAAGGGCAGCAGCATAGAATAGACATTATGATTGCTGTATGTATATACATGATTGTATGACCAATGTGATTCTGCAATTGTACAATCAGAAAAATGAGAAATTATACCCCAATTGATTCAAATGTATGAATTGCCAAGATCATTGTAATGTCATGTGTAGCCAATATAAATAAATAAATAAATAAATAAATAAATAAATAAAATTCTGGTGCCTTCTAGTGTCTAATAAGGAGTTGGCACTTCTAGAAAGGGAAAAATACCCATATCAAGCAAGGAGGTGTGGAGTGGAAGAGGTGAGACAGGTGTTCTTTAAACTTGAGGAGGGTGAGAATATACACCTGGAGAATCAAGCAAGCATCAGCTCCTGAAGGAGACCTTTATCTCACAGCTAGCAAATAATTGGGAACACCTAAGTGACATGATGGTGGGGGCTGTGTTTTGGAATAATTGAGCAGGTGAAATATTGTCATGGATGGTAGCATTGAACCACATGCTTAAGGGGGTCAGTTCCTGAATTCTTGGGCCAGATCAATGGAATAGCAGTCCCCTAAGAGAAGGGAAGCAAGGATTCCTGGCTGATTTGTTATTATCTATGTCCTGACTGTCTAGAACAGAGCCTCATACATAATAGTTTTTACTTAAAAAACAGAATTTTTTTTTCATATGTAAGTCTTTATCATGACATGTCCATACCCTAGGTCCCCTACCCCATCCATTGCTAAACTGCCTTAGAGAATCACAAAGCCAGGGCTTGGCTTCCCACCAGCCTGAAAGGAAGGCCTCACTCTTTGTCCTACATTACAGATGCAGTGAGTCCACAAAGGTCACCCCTGGCAAAGGTCAATGCCACCTCCATCACCTATGCTTCTCTCACTGCCTAGGCACCAGGAAGCCCCTACTGGTGAGTGAGGTGGATCGTGGATCTGGACCAGGCTCCAGAAAGTGACAACTGTGTCACATGCTTACCCTCTCTGGACCTTCAGGTCACACCATCTACCCAATAGGCACCAGGAGAAGGCTCTGTGAACACACTGCAACAAAGGCCACTCCCAGAAAACAAATCTCTAAGGTGACATTCCGCAGGACCTCTCCAAGAAATCCTATGGATCCCTAAACCAGCTGAATACACAGAAAGTCCAGAGCATCCCGTGAGAGGGAAGGATTGAGGAATGCTGGGCCAACCTCCATCGCCTCATTGGTAAGTGGGGTAACTGAAGCCCCAACAGAACAGACTCATGTCACATCTTAGGCCATGGGAGCCCAAGGGCCTGGTTCCTTGCTGAGCCCACAATGAAAGCTGACAGGATTTCCAGAGCATATGCAACTCTCTGACTCCCTTCTCCTGCTGCAGAAGGGCCCACCATGTCCTCCACTCCCGAGTTTGGCTCCTGGTTCTCGCCCAGGAGCCCTGGGTGGGGCCAGCCCCCTACTTGCTTCCACTAGCTCCACCCACTGCTGCTATGTGCTGCTCCTGACTAGCTCCACTGGGCTCCTACCAGACAAGTCTGCTCATTAACTGAACTCCACTGAGCCAACTTGGCTCCACCTCACCAACTCTTCCTATCCACTCTTCTCCACTCAGCTCCTCTTGGCTCCACCCTGCCAGTTGTGTCCATTTGGGGCTCCTCTGGAATCGCTCTGCCTATCTGTTTGGCTCCACTTGGCCCAGTTCAACTTCCTCTCATAAGCTCCACCCTACAATTGGACTCCCCTTTTTGCCCTCTGCAGTACCATACCCATGTCACCCACTTGTTCTGTGGCATTCTGCCCACTTGTCTTGTCCTCTTCTGACACATTTAATATATTTGGATGGCATGTTTTCCCCTCTAACCCTGGGACATTTTGAGGTCCACCTTGGCCCAATTCCACTGACATCAGCACCATCCCAATTAGCTATGTTCTTCTGGACCAGCCTGGGTCTTTACTCAAGGTCACTCCTAGATCTGTCACCCCCACACCCACCTGAAAACCCCACTGCTCCTTGAGAGCATCCTCAAAAATGAATAAAGGGGTCTTGCAGAGTAGCCTGTGGTCCCTGACACTCTGTACCTCAGGCTGTGGGACACCTGGACTTGGGGCGTCTGTTCTCCTTGGGCCCCACACCACCAATGGATGTCCTTGGACTACTCTGCTCAACTCTGAGTCACAGTATCTCTGATTAAAGTGCATCTGGTGACTATATTATCATATAGGTGAGCATGTTTTGAATGCCTTCTGTGTGTCAGGTAGAGTATGGAGAAAAAGGAGACACTTGTGAGCAAAGATAGCAAGGTCCCTGTCCTGCTTGTGGAGGATCCCAGCCAGAATTAAAAGAGTGCTTGTGTGCACAGGAGCTGACCCTCTGCTTTTCTCTAGCTCTGTGGCCTTCAAAACCTTCTCTTAGCTTTTAAGCACAGGATGGGCACAGCTTCTGTGCAAAGAAGAGGCATCTGTTCTCTCCTCACCAGCCAGCCCCAGACTGCTCAGAATGAGGCAGCACCAGTGTGTGACCATGCTCCATCTTTCTAAAGGTTGGGTCTCAGGAGGAGAGACTCTTCATCATAACCTCTAGGTAACTATCCTTCATTCTGAAAATCTGAAGCAATGCTGGGGAGACAGGGCAGCAGCTGGGGATTTGGGCTGCAAGCTGCAAAATATGAACTGGGTGATTTAAATAAAAACAATTGGTTAGAGGATATTGGAGAGATCAAGGGAATCTGATGGCAAAGTTCAGTAAACCAAGATCTGAACTGTGCCAGTTATTGTCAGTGCCCCACATTCCTGCACAGTCATCCCTGAACTCTGCTGCTGTGTGAGCACACTGTCAGCCTTTCTGCTATCTCTTTATCACTGCTCAGGTTCCACATCTCCAAAGAAAGGGTCTAATTGGCTGGGTGTAGGTATTGGGGGAAACATTTTTTAATCACAGTTATTCACATTCAAGTAGGTAGGGAAGGATGAGTAGAAATTTGCTAAAGGGCAAAAGGAAGGACATTGCAGGTAAGAACAATCTGTATGGTCCCACAAAGGAATTTGGGGTCTCTCAGAATCATGTGGCCACACTATGTCAGGTGATTTTCTCATCATGGGTTTCTGTGCCCCCAAATCCTTCAAAACTAGTACTAATTTTTTGGAAAACTCATCATGTTGTTTTATAAAAATGCTAAAGATTTTTATAGAAAATTCAAAGTATACAGCAGAATACTAAAACACTGGGCAGGGGTTGGGGATCATGACAACCTAGTGCCACAAACACTAGAATTAGCCTTAGGCCACGTTATCCCAGATGCCTTTCTCCTCATAAAAGTGGGAAGAGGTGAGGGGGGATTGGGAGAGGGAGGATGGGTAGAAAGAAGTAAAAAAATGATTAAAATGAGATTGAATGTATATGACAAGTTTTAAATAAATCATTTTCAGTTTAATTTAAGAAAAGAAAACCAAATTCAGGAGAAAAAGAAGCAATTGCTAACTTTTAAGGTAGAGGGAAGTGATGGGAGGGGTGGGGAGGGGATGTGGAGATAGGAAAGAGTAAGATAAAACAGACATTATTACTGCATGTATATATGTGACTACATGACTGATATGATTCTGCGACATGTACATATTTCTTTTGTGAGAAAAATACCTATTTGATATAAGATCACTCCAATACTGTGATTAAAAATTTTTCTCTTCCAAATTTTGAAAGAGAATATTTTTAAATAAAGGGTTTGGTATGTGGCTCAGAGGTTAAGTGCTGCTGGGTTCAATCCCTGATACAAATTAATAAGTAGATAAATTAATTAATTATTGTGGGTCCTTTTTCATAAATTATATGTTTTTATTTTAGTTCTTATTTTTCTCTGTTGTGACAGATGAGAAAAGTAAGTACTTCATATATTCTTTCATGCCCACACTCAATATTTTGCTGCTAGGCTATTGTTTTATGCAAAGTTTCCTAATTTACCTGCTATCTTCCTTCCCTTCGGTACTGGGACCTTGGATTTTTCCTTTCTTTGTTCATTTAAATTCAAGTCTTCAGGTGGCACAACCTCATTTTATAGGTGGTAGCAACAAGACTTTTTCTATGTCCCTTTCTCCATGGTCAATCAGAGAAGAAATTGGGGTTCAGACCAGTGTTTGCCTGTTGTGGAGACAGTGCCCAGGAGAGCCACAGGGGCTCTGAGATTTTGGGCTTGAGTGTTCACATCAAGAGTAAAGTGACTTGCTCCCTGTGAACATTCTAGGGAGGGTGAGGTCTCCTGAGCAGGACTCACAGCTAACTCTGTCCAAAGGGCTCAGATTAGGGACTGAACAGGCTTCCTGTGGTGCTTCCATTCCATTTCCACCCCAGAGATCTCAGAATGGAATTGGCAACAAAGGTTGCTGGTCCTCTTGGACTAGATGTTTCCCAAACCTGAGGACTATGAACAGAAAGTAGAATAAAGAGGAAACACAATACTTTTGTTTTTTTCTCTACTAGAAAAATACTCCTGCCAAATACTGAATTTTTTTTCCTTTCACTTGAAGTGGGTACTCAGGGCTTCTATGGGTACAAAACCATACCATCAGGCTCCAGGACCCTCTGGTTTTTTATTCTGCCATTTTTCTCAGCACCACTATTAGGGGAAGGGGAGAAAAGGAAAAACAAAGAGCTAGAGATCCAGTGCCTTCCATTGACATGTTATTGGCCAGTAGATAATCATAGCTACTCCTATCTTCACAGGATGTTGGGGAATGTAACTTGCTTTTGGTTTTTGTGAATTGGCTTTGTTTAGATTTTGGTTCTAGGGACTGAATCCAGGGATGCCTAAATACTGAGTCACATCCCCAGCCCTTTTTATTTTTTATAGATGATCTCACTAAGTTGCTTTGGGCCTCAATGAATTGTTGAGGCTGTTGTTAAACTTGTGATCCTCCTGCCTCAGCCTTCAGAGCCTCGGGTACTACAGGTATGTGCCACCATGCCTGGCTATTTTATTTATTTATTTATTTATTTATTTATTTATTTATTTAGGTGCTAGGATGGAAACTGAAAGTCATGCACATGTTCAGCACTTGCTCTACCACTAAGCAGCACGTACCAGCACTTGAATGACCCTAAATCTGTCCTTTTGAAGTGCTAGCAATACATTTTTTTTAAGTTTAAAAGTCCCATGGAACAAATGAGGGTTGTCTGGAGTTTTGACTTTTTTAAAAATATTTTTCTACATGTAAGTTTTCATCATATTGGTCAATCAGTTGAGCTGGGCTAGCTGTGTAGTAGAGCCAGTGCAGGGTCTGAGAGGGGTATGACTGGGTGGACAACCAGTAAGGATAGACCCAGGATTGTGATCGGAATGGTGACTAGAATATTCAATAAATGAATCCTCACCACTTTCCCCAGAACTGAGGCAAAAGCCCCAAAGAAAGGCCATGGAAATGAACTGCCCAGTGTTCCCATGATGCACCTCATTGTGAGGATATATATGGCCACCCCTGATTGCTAGAGAACTCATCACTAATCAGCCCACTCTAATACCTGCCTGTCTCCCATGAGATCTCTGTCCTCAGTGACTATATCTCCTATACCTTTCTAATGTCCACACCACCAAGACATAGCCACACATCCAAGATCACCCTGAGCTACCTAGCCAACATTTTTTTGGCAAAAAATTGCTGTTTATTTTCTGTTTGATCTGAACAGACATAGGAAATTTTTTTTTTAACAAATCATGAAAAGAAACCAGATAGAAAGTCCTAGTTTTCCCCAGAGGTAATGGCCATTTATTGTAACTAAACTGCTATTAGTTACTTTCCATTTTTATGTTTTGCTTGTTTTTTATAGAATTACATGGCAGTGGAATGTGTTTTGACTTATTATATATTCATGCAGTATAACTTTGGATGACTGTGATTGTACAGGTTGTGGAGTTTCACTGGTTGTGTGTTCATAGATGAACATAGGTAAATAATGTCCCATTCATTACATTGTCTTTTCTATTCCCATCCCACCTCTCTTCCCATCATTTTTCTTTCTCTAATCCAATAGATGTCTATTTCCCCACCCCTGTTAGTTACTTTAAAAATTGTTAGCTACTGTAAAAAATGTAACTCTTGCTATACACTTGACAACTTCAACAAACCTAGAGGTGAAGTGTCTCTTCATAGCATAGAGTAAGCTATGGTGCTTCAAAGTCCAAAGAGATCAGGGAGTTCAAAGCCAAAGAGTAGAGCTTCAGACCTGAGAGGAACCACCCTAGACTCCCAGGGCTCTTCAAGGAAGACAAAGGACCCCACCAAAAGATGGGGAGTAGTGCCTTTTTGTGTACCTTCAGGTGTCCAGGGTAGCTAAACGTTTTCTTTAGGTCTGTTGCTGTGGCAGCCAGAACTCTGATAGTTCCTGTTAGTTACTTTTTATTTACAGATATCAAGGGCTTGAGAGAGAATTTTTGATTATCATCAGTAAATGATGTCACCAAGAAAAGAAGCAGACAGGGATCAGGTGTCATTATAGCTTAACTTAAATTAATAAAATTTTCTATTAAATATAAAAATTAGTATTTTAAGTAAAAGTAGAGCATGTGTGCATGTGTGTGTGTTTCAAATGTGGTTTTGGTAACTTTTCTTGGGCTCAAGTGATTCTCCCACCTCAGCCTCCTGAAAAACTGGGACTACAGGTGTGTGCCATTATGCCTGCCTAACCAAAAGTATAATTAGCTGCTGAGAGCCATAGCCAAGTAGGAATGACGCATGGCAATTTCCTTATCAGCCTACCCAATGTTGTTTAGAGGGAGGACTCTCCATTGTGGAAATGGGCTTGCCTTGGACCCAGGTCATTTGCAGTGACATTGCATGAATGTTTGAGAGTTTTGGTTGAAAGGTGACCCTGCTCAGGGATTAGGGTGGATCCGGGTTTAGGGAGGTTCCAGGTTTAGAGTGGATCCTGCTGGGAATAGGGCATATCCTGCTGCCTCAGGCGCCCGCTCCTTGAGTTCCCGTTGAGTTCTCGGGATTCAGAGAGTTTTTGGTATGCAGAGCCCGGTGGAGTGAGTGTATTTTCCCAGAACGTGCGTGTAGAGCTGGTGAGGGTCGGGAATAAAGAGTTGCTGTTTGAATCTACAAGGTGGTGTGGTGGCTCGGTTATTTTGTGCCCAGCCAGACTGCGGCAATTAGCAAGTGGCTCAAGACTAAATAAGTCCTATTATTCAGTTTCAGGTCACTATAACAAATAGATTTCTTCAGTTCACAGGTTTGGAAGTTTCAGTTATTGTTGGTTGATCATGTTGTCTTGAGTTTATGGAGAGGGAGCACATCATGGTGGGGGCTCTAGTGGAACATTTCAGAGAGTGATAGAAAGGAGGGGGCCCATGATGTTACTAGGGTATGCTTCCAATGACCTACTGGGTCCCATATTTCTCTCTCTCTCTCTCTCTCTCTCTCTCTCTCTCTCTCTCTTTCTCTCTCTCTTCCATGGTAATTGAGATGAAACCCAAGCCCTTGCACATACTAGGCAAGTGCTCTACCACTGAGCCACATCCACAGCTCCTAGGTCTCACCTCTTGCAATTTCCCCCACTGCCCAATTGCTCCATTTTGGAGATCAAGCCTTGACCATGTGGATCCTTGGGACTGATGGATATTCAAACCACCAACAGAATCTTTATGACTTTAGAGCAAGACACCAAAGAGGGAACACAAACACCCACAATCCAGAGCCCTCACAAAGGATAGCCAAAAAGGGATCTGCTGTGTGTTCAGCAATTACAGGAAATGAACTGAGTAATACTTTCAAACCCATAGGAGCATATTTGATAGTTCCCAATAGAATGTCTATGCAACATAACCATGGGAAAAATAAAGAACAGACAGTTTGTAAATATACAAATAATATATTTACAGAGTTGCTTTGAAAATTAAAAATATAAATTCCAAAGGAATTTTTTTTCAACAAGAAGAAAAGTTTATCACAAACATCTTTTCAGTTCTCAGGTGAGTTAAAAAAAAAAAAAAAACTCTTGAATGCAGTGCAGAATTAGCTTTTCAGTGGCAGAGCACACCATCACCTATGACCCATAGGTGATATCTTCCTGTGGGACTAGGTATCTGGAGAGCTAACATTATGCTTCTCTTTGCTGCTTATGATGGTAGTAGACTGGCAAAATACATTTGGACTTTTTGTATTCTCCATGGAAGTGTTGCAGCTGCAGCTGTGATCTTTGTTTCCCTGTCACCTAACATACCGCAGCTTCAGACTGCTTGACAGCAACTAATAGGCAATGGCAGATAATTATGAATATAATCATGTGGTGATGCAATTTATAGTGACAATTTTATGCACCTGGATTTTGACTTACTCATATTGCAAATATTTTTCCATTCCCATTGGCAATCAGATAAATACTAATTTGTATTATATGACAGGGTCTGTAATTACTTTGACTATCTTGCCCTAGTGCTATACCATTCTCTTCCTCTCTATAATGATAATGTCTCTCAGTAGACTGGTAATCTTGGATTGCATCTGATGTCTGACAGTACCCGTCCTTCAGTAGGCAGAGAGAGAGTCCCAAGTGGAAAAGAGGAAAAAAATCCATTCTCAGACAATAATAAACAAGCACCATCTGGATAAAAACTTTTTGATTATACCTCTCATTTTCCAAGGAAATTAACTCTGAGTTTTCAAATAGGTACCAATCATAAAAAGCCAATTGATGGCCTCATGTGTACTCCAATAAGTAGGACCTATCATAAAATAAAGTGTAATAAGAAAGACATTTAATGTTTTTGAATGCTTATACATTTAGAAGATATATGTCTGAGGTCTGTCTACTGAAATTAGATCAAATTAATGCCAAACATTATCAATTTATGTAGCTCATAGTGAGATCTGAGTTCTAAATGCCTTGGTTGTGAGAAGAAAATATGGACACTGAACTGGGAAATCTAGGCCTGGTATAAAAGGAAAGAAGGGAGTGCATAAGAATGGGAGAAAATACAGATGGAGGAAAGGAAAGTAAGTAGGAAGGAATTTATGACTAATGATGATACTGTAATTGGGCATGAACACAGATTAAAGAGGCCTCCTTCTTGAGCAAGCCAGCATTCTCTGCATTGAGGTGATTGCAACTTCCCTCAGTAACTATGGGTCCTCAGTTAATCACCCATTTTAGACCATTCCTTTTCTTCTCTCATTCAAGTCAAGCTTGAATTTGCAGATCTGTTTTAATTATTGAACACTAATCCACCAAGGAAGGTACATGGGTCACCGCTCTTCTTGAAGGTAATTTCTGCAGCTTCTGTAGATTGTAGCTTAGCCAAAAGCAGGTACTGTAAGAACCACGGATGTGAATCCCCAAATACTCTCTTCTTCTCCCTTCAGTACCTGCAACAGAGAACATGCTTGCTGTGACCTTTGGCTAAGTAATGTAGGGTATGCTCATGACTAGCCCTGGTTGGGTCTTTCTATAGTGAGGTAACAGAGGAACTGTGCTGGCTAGAATTGACTCACAAGTCCTGATCCCTGTTTCTGGTTGATAGTGTTAGTCTCCACCAAAGTCCGGAAATGGATCACTCACTGGGGAAAGATTATGTTATTAGAAATATAGAGAAACAATGTGAGGATGCCTCAAATGTCAAATCTGTTTCTTCTCTAATCAACAGTTCTGTGTTTGTAATAACATCAGCCACAATTTAATTGTTTTTTTTTAATGTGCACAAGCACACCTCTTTACATCAATTGTCCTGCTGAATTTTCATGCAAGCTCCTTCAGGTGTACAAAAGTATTGTATTTTTATTTTGCATGTTACATGGTGGTAGTGAGAAGGACTTTAAAAAAAACATTCCATATCATTTTCTCTTAAGCATTAGTATAGTAAAGTGATGTTCAAACAAATCTTCCTCAGTAAGGAAGGATTATCAGAATTACAGGGAGCTAACTCACTACTCATGTTTGGGTAAAAGTTGAGTCAACTTCCTTGAATATGTAAGTTACTGGTTTTCTCCATACAATTTTTTGTTCACTCTTCTGTATAAAGTGAGTGAAAATTTTAAACATAGACTTGATATGACACCCTCCTGTTAGGAATGTATTATCAAAAATTCAAAGAGAAGGCAGGGTTGTTGTGCATCATTCATTCTCAGCACAAAGCATATGTGTCCAGTGGGTAAGGTCTGGTCATTGCTTAGGCTAGCAAATTTCTGAGCATGTTCTGTCTATTCTAAATAACTCACTTTATTTTATTAGGGCAGTTTTACACTTACAGAAAAATTGAGCAGATAGTCTGTTTTCATATGCATTTCCCCTGCCCCTTTTCCCTAATTTTTTGGTTGTAGTTGGACACAATACCTTATTTAATTATTTTTATGTTGTGCAGAGGATCGAACTCAGGTCCTCACAGGTGCCAGGCATGCACTCTACTGCTGAGTCACACCCCCAGCCCTCTCCTATTTGTTAGGTTTTGCATTACTGTGATACAGTTGTCACTCTTCCCAAACTAATATATGTTACCAATATTGACATATCATTTTTAGTTACTTGCTGAAAAATTGTATATGTATAAAGAATTACAGAGTTGTAAGCATCCACATTAGAGTAGCTGACAGAATAGACTGGGAATCCTAAGGACCCCATAATTTAACTCTTCACCCTCTCCCATATTCCCTGAATCACTGTCAGCAATTAATCATTTTTGCTGTCTCTTGCTTTGGCTTTTCCAGAAGGTCATATTGCTATCTCACAAAGATGAGGCAATTCAGACCAGTTGTTACCCTAGCAACATAGGTTTATGTCTTTTCGTGTTCCTCTATTTATTTTGTATTGCTGAGTGACACTTCGTGGTTTGGATTTGTCACAAGCTTTTAAAATTAATAATAGATGATAACTTCTGGAGGATATCTTGGTTTCTTTTTGTTCTTAGCAATCATTAATAAAGTAGTTTAAACATTTGTGTGCAGGTTTTAAAACCTTCAACTCCAGTGGATTATTAGCTGGGACTGTGATTGCTAAATCATATGGAAGACTAATTTTCACTTTGTAAGAAGTTGCCAGACTGTCTTCAGGGTGGCTGTGCAATTTTATGATGCCACCAGGAGTGTAGGAGACATTGAATTTCTCCTCATACTGCTCAGCAATTAGTGATTTCAGGTTTGGGATTTTGTCCATTGTTAGAGTTGTGTTTCATTTACTATTCTGTAATGATGCATGAAGTTCAGCATCTTATGCTTATTTGCCATCCAAATGTCTTCTTAGTAGAAGTGTGTTCAGTCTTTCACTCTCTTATAAAAAGAACTTTATTCAGGTAAAGCTGATCTGCAATAAACTACATATATTTAGTAAACCATTTGCTGTTTTGTTTTATACACACACACACACACACACACACACACACACTGGTAAAACCATCACCACAATCAAGATAGTAAATATTGATATGATACCCAAAAGTTCTGATGTCCCTAATTCCTCATTCTTACTTCCATTTCAATCCAGGACCCACCACTGATTGGATTTTTATCTTTCTAGACTAAACTGTACTTTGTACTTCAGAGAAATCTGTACTTAGAGCCCTAGGCTGCATGGTAGGTGATATTGGGACATTATGTCACCCAGCCCTAGTTTTTTCAACTATACAATGAGAATTTCTCCAACCAGATCTGAAGAACATGGAGCAGATTACCAACAAAGTAAATAAAAACCTTGATCAGCGGCAGACACATAGTAGGCTCTCAGTTCTTGGAGTGTTACTAGCTACACTTTGGGTAGGTGATCCAGGGGCTTTGAGGGAGTCTATAGCTACACAGTGCATTCTGATCACCCTTAGCCTCTATAGCTTCAGGGGAGTACAATTCATTGTTTTCATTGTTTAATAGATATTTTATTTGAGGTCGAATTCTCATACAAGTGACCATTTCAAATGTGTAATTTAGGTCCATTTACAATGTGGTGTTGGAATTACCACATTTTCTTGTTTCCAATCTCATTATGTTTTTTAATTTGTTCTACCTAGTTGTACATGACAACAGAATGCTTTTCAATTTATTATACACAATATGAAGTGCAACATTTAAATTCTCTGGTTGTACATGATATAGATACACACCATTTATGCAATCATACATGTACCTAGGGTAATGATGTCCATCTCATTCCACCATCTTTCCTACCCCCATAAACCCTCCCCTTTGCTCAATCCAGAGTTTTTCTATTCTTCCCATGCTCCTCTATCATAGATCAGCATTCACCAATCAGAGAAAACATTTGGCCTTTAGGTTTTTGAAGTTGTCTTATTTTGCTTAACATAATATTCTCTAATTCCATCCATTTACCTGCAAATGCCATGATTTTATTTTCTTTTAATGCTGAGTAGTATTTCATTCTGTATACATACCACAGTTTCTTAACCATTTGTCTATTGCTGGACATCTAGGTTAGTTCCACAGTGTAGGTATTGTGAATTCAGCTGCTGTAAACATTGGGGTGGCTACTACTATTGTATGCTGATTTTTAAGTCCTTTAGGTGTAGACCAAGGAGTGAGATAGCCAGATCAAATGGTGGTTCCATTCCAAGTTTTCTTTTTGAGGAGTCTCCACACTGTTTTCCAAAGTGGTTGCACCAATTTTCAATCTCACCAGAAACATATAATTCACCTTTTCCACAAAATCTTCTCCAAAACTTGCTATTGCTTGTATTCTTGATAACTGCCATTCTGACTGGGGTGAGATGAAATCCTACAGTAATTTAGATTTGCATTTTTCTAATTACTAAAGTTGTTGAAAACATTTTTATATTTTTGTTGATCACTTGTGTATCTTCTTCTGAAAAGTGTTCAGTTCCTTAGTCCATTTATTAATTGGGTTGTTTGTTTTTTTGGTTCTAAGTTTTTTGAGTTCTTTATATATATCATGGAGACTAACACTCAATTTGATGTGCATGTGATAGAAATTTGCTTGCATACAGTAGCCTCGCTCTTCAACTCAATGATTGTTTCTTTTGCTGGGAGAAGCTGTTTAGTTTGAATCCATCCCATTTATTGATTCTTGATTTTTATTTCTTGCACTTTAGTAGTGGTGTTAAAAATATTGGGGCCTAATCTGACATTATAAAGATGTGGGCCTACCTTTTATTTTATTAGGTATAGGGTCTCTGGTCTAATTCTTAGGTCCTTGATCCATCTCAGTTGAGTTTTTTGCATGGTAAGAGATAGAGATTTAATTTCATTTTGGTACATATGGACATCCAGTTTTCCCAGCATCATTTGTTGAAAAGGCTATATTTTCTAAAATGTATGTGTTTGGCACCTTTGTCTAGTATAACATAAGTGTATTTATATGGCTTTGTCTCTGTGTCTTCTATTCTATACCATTGGTCTACATGTCTATTTTTGTGCCAATACCATGCTATTTTTGTTACTATTCCTCATAGTTTAAGGTCTGGTATTGTGATGCCTCCTGCTTCACTTATCTTGCTAAGGAATGCTTTGGCTACTCTAGGTCTCGTATTTTTCAAAAAAAAATTATGATTGCTTTTTCTAGTTTTATGAAGAATGTTGTTGAGATTTTAATAAGAATTGCATTAATCTGTATGAAAGTTTGGGTAGTATGGCCATTTTGGCAATATTAACTCTGCCTATCGAAGAGCAGGGGAGATCTTTCCATCTTCTAAGGTTTTAAATTTTATTCTTTAGTGTTCTGCACTTTTCATTGTAGAGAATTTTCATCTCTTTTGTTAGATTGATTCCCAAGTATTTTTGTTTTGTTTTTTTGAGGCCAATTTGAATGAAATAGTTTTCGATTTCTCTTGCAGTGGGTTCCTAACTGATGTAGAGAAATGAGTTTGATTTATGGGTATTAATTTTATGTCCTGCTACTTTGCTGGATTCATTTATTAGTTCTAGAAGTTTTCTTGTGGAATTCTTTGGATAATCTAAGTGTAGAATCATGTTATCATCCAATAATGATAGTTTGAGTTTTCATTTTCCTATGCATATCCATTTAACAGTACTTTCCTAGTTTGTGTAGAGTGGTTTATATATAGTTTTGTCCTTGTTATTTGGTGCAGGGAAACAAGCCAGTAAGAGGTCTACCATGAGCTGCATTCCCAGACTTGATTTTTTTTCTTTTTGTTGTTGTTGTTTTTGAGTCCATTTCTCAATGTTGCCAAGTGTGGCCTCACAGTAAAAAAATATCCTGCTTCAATCTAGTAAATAGCTTGAATTACAGGTATGTGTCATCATGCCTGCTTGCTAGAATATTCTTTTAAAAAGAGTGCAACATAGCTATTTTTGGAGGAAAAATGTTCACATACTTCTAATAAAATTTTAGTAAATTTTTTTAAGAAATTAAAAAACTGAATAAACATTTGAGATAAAAATGAAAAAGAAACTAAAAATTTGTTCAGTAATACATAGAGTAAAATTATACATAAAGTTTTTGCTAAGCCATATATATGATGTTTTTCTGAGAAAAAAATTGACATATTACATTACTCAATTTATTTTGGAGAACATTTTTCATATCATAGAGAAATATTTTTAACAAGAGTAATAAAGTTAATTTAGATCATTTTGCCTTCAGCTGACCTTTCTCCTCCCATATGGTTTGAATAATTTTAATTATTTGAGCATTGGCACTGATCAGCACCAAAGAACTCACTGAGCCATAGCCATTGGCCAACAAGCATGTGAACACATGCCAGGATGGGATCCATGGTCTGTTTTATGCCTATGGAAAAGGAAATGGTGGAGTCTGCACAGCAAGGGGTGGTAGAGCAACTGATGAGCACCAGAAAGGTCTGAGTGGCTCTTTGTTCTGGGGAGTTGCTTGGAGAGAACTGGGAACCATGAAGATGCTTGGACCACTGTGTGTTTCTGTAGAAGTACCCTCTATTCACTGGAAAGAATCATAAGCCCCACAAAGAAGACATCACTGTATGCCATCTGACTTATAAAGAAGACCCTGTGGATGTAGCTCATGGGCAGAAAGAAACAGTGGCCTGTGACTAATAGAAACCCAGGTTGTGTGTTACTGGGCATGGCTGCAAGGCCAATAAGTTGGTAGCTAGAGATAAACATAGATAAGGCCCATAAGAAGATAAATAGCCACATAATGGGATTCATGGATTTAAATTTGAAGTTGGCCAGCCAGGAGCCACTGGGGATGATGGTGGTGATGGCCTGAAGCACACTCAGGACACAGGTGGTGCAGATGGAGAGTCCCCTCATGACCTTGTGCAGGAAGACAAGCACTTTGCACTTGAACTCACTTGGAATGTCCTGTGTTTCCCAAATGTCTAGAGATACCAAAAGGCACATGGTGAGTAGCATGAGGATGTATTTTAGAGCTCAGTGGGTTATGGGGATGTTGGTGAGTCTGTACTTGGGGCCCACAAGGACAGCAACAGTGTGGAGGTAAAGTGGAAATGTATTTTCTGAGATCCCAATGCCAGCCTGAATATAGAAAACATTTCTTATGGCAATATAACTGAAATGTTGGTTCATCTTCATGTAATATTGAACAAATAATGTGTTTCTGGAAAGAAAAACAGAAGTGTTTGAAAGCAGCTGCATTTTAATTCACGTTATTCAATTGCTGTTATTTTAATTACTCCTTATAATCTTTGGAGTCATTGTGTCATTAAACTAATTATTTGTAAGTATAAGAGTTCATTATGCCATATGTAAATTTTAAGTCACGGATGGATGTGTGTCTCAGTGGCAGAACATTGGCATGGAGCTCTGATCCATCTCAGCACTGATAAAAGATCCCAGCAGC
The DNA here is from genome assembly GCF_001458135.2 of Marmota marmota marmota. NCBI lineage: Eukaryota > Metazoa > Chordata > Mammalia > Rodentia > Sciuridae > Marmota > Marmota marmota. Next base: position 92,925 of record NW_026005963.1, on the reverse strand, counting down.
TCAGGAGGCTGAAGCAGGAGGATTGGAAATTTAAATCCAGCCTCAGCAAAAGCAAAGCACTAAAAAATACAGTGAGAATCTATCTCTAAATAAAATACAAAATAGGGCTGTGGATGTGACTCCGTGACCAAGTGCCCCTGCATTCCATCCCCTGTACACACACACATGCATACATAAAAAATTAAATTGAAGAATCTCTCATTCTTCCAAGAAATAATTTTGTATGTCTTCTGTTTAACTCATGATGATTCTCATGGCTTACCCTTCTTTGTGAACCTGTAGTGCATAAGTTATCTTTCTGTATAGAATGAATTATATTATGTTGTGATTATTTGCTTGTTATTTTTTTCTCCAGATTTCTTGGGAGTAACAATCTAGTTTTATTTGGCTTTGGAACAATAGTATTCAAAATATTGCTATGTACATAGAAATTTCTCTCTCTCTCTCTCTCTCTCTCTCTCTCTCTCTCACACACACACACACACACACACACACACACACACACACCAAAAAACCTGTCTTAATGTTTGGGTAAGTGCAAATGGAGTCTTCCATGGAGATAATCCCATCATGTCAATTCTAACAGGTGCTTTATAGATGTGAAGAATTGTGAATGACATAGAAATATATGTCTTGCATGCACATAGATTTATTTAACTCAGGTCTCATCACCTACTATTTTGTTGAGTAATGTTATCTCATGTAACTACTTTTGTCTCAGTTTACATGATGACCAAAAGAGGGACATGGATAGCACTCTTCTAGTATTGTTGGAGTATCAAGTAAATATATGCTTAACGTATATGATGCATTATGGAAGTGTTATCATTGATTAGTCATCTCAATCTAACATTCTCAATCTAATATTCTTAGGAGAATCAGTGCAGTAGATTAAGGATTTTCTGGTTTGGAGAAGCAATGACTACCATAAGATTGATATTCTTTGGCAAACTTCTATCCTTAGATGTTGATACTATTATAGCTCCTTTTCTTTTTTTCTCTTATATTATTATTTCCCTAGGAAAATATTCAGATGTTTCCACACTAACAGCACCTTCAAAGGGAACATAAAGACAATTGGCAGGGATCCTTCTCCATTTTTATCTGTAGTAAGGAATACTTCAATTTATGCTTTCATTCTGTGTCAAACATGTATTGGAGAAAATACTGCCACCATTTCCATAGTTCTGGAGGCATTCCTTACGTATAATGTCCCATACTAGTTTTAAGTCAAGTCCTGAAAGATGTTTAGTTGTTCAGCAGTACAAATTGACACCAAGGGTCCTTCAATTAGTCTTTCATATAGGATCAAGAGTTCTGCATGTACATGGTAAATATCCCATTAAATAGGCGGTCCATGGCTCCAGTTCAGGGCCTTTACTCCATGTTTTAAACCCAGTTCTCAAAGTTTTTTTGTTCTATGCAACACTATGAAGTGGTTTTAAGTTCTTTCTGAGACTTCTATAGATAATTAAATATTATATGCCTCTTCCACATTGTTTTTCATACTCTTCACTCTTATCAAACTCCCTTTCTAATGGAAGGTAGTGTTAGTGAGAGTCCTGTCCTTGATATAATGCTTATGAAATAAAGACAAAAAGGCATAGAAATTGGTACATAGAATCACAGGGGGTTCAGTGAAGCCACAGAGGCCCTGTGGGGACTGCACAAGTCCCACATGAGCATAAGGACACTCAGGAGGTACTTTTCATTAAAAAAGTTGAATCATTAGGCCCCAGCTTCCTTAATAAGACTTCTAGAGCACAAGAATTAAAAACAAGATCAATAAATGGGATGGAATCAAACTAAATTTTTTTTTTTTCTCAGCAAAAGAAACAATCTGTGAGGTGAAAAGAGAGCCTATGTTCTAGGAGCAAAATTTTACCCCTCACACATCAGATTGACCACTAATCTCTAGGGTATATAAAGAGCTCAAAATGCTAAACACCAAAAAATCAAATAACCCAATAAATAAATGAGCCAAAGACCTAAAATGACACTTCTCAGAAGAGAATATACAATCAATAAACAAATATACAAAAAAAAATTCATCATCTCTAGCAATTAAAGAAATGCAAATCAAAACTACTCTTAAGATATCATCTCACTCCAGTAAGAATAGCAGCTATTATGAAGACAAACAACAATAAGTGTTGCCGAGGCTGTGGGGAAAAAGGCACATTCATACATTGCTGGTGGGACTGCAAATTGGTACAGCCAGTATGGAAAGCAGTATGGAGATTCCTTGGAAATCTGGGAATGGAACCACCATTTGACCCAGCTATTCCTCTCCTCAGCCTATACCCAAAAGACTTAAAAACAGCATACTACAGGGACACAGCCACATCAATAATTGTAGCAGCACCATTCACAATAACTCTACTGTGGAGCCAACCTAGATGTCCTTCAGTGGATGAATGGATTTAAAAATGTGGCAGATATACACAATGGAATTTTACTCAGCAATTAAAGAGAATAAAATCATGGCATTTGCAGGTAAATGGATGGTGTTGGAGAAGATAATGCTAAGTGAAGTTAGCCAATCCCCAAAATACAAATGTCAAATATTTTCTCTGATATAAAGAGGCTGACTCATAGTGGGGTGGGGAGGGGAGCATGGGAGGATTAGATGAATTCTTGATAGGGCAGTGGGATGGGAGGGAAAGAGAGGGGGCAGGGGCTTAGCAATGATGGTGGAATATGATGTATATCATCATCCAAAGTATATGTATGAAGACAAGAATTGGTGTCAACATACTTTATGTACAACCAAAGGTATGAAACATTGTGCTGTTTATGTGTAATAAGAATTGTAATGCACTTCACTGTCTTTTATTTTTTTAAAAAAATATCAATTAAAAAATCTGAATCACATGAAAGGAAATGTGCTGCTAGCAGACCTTTTCATTGTTATTGGGATGATACTAACACAATATGTTTTTATATTTTGTGAAGTAGAAGAGTATCCAAATCTTTAGGATTAGGAGATGGTAAAACAGGATGAGCACTGTCATAAAAGCCATGCTAAAATCTGTTGAAAACTCAAATATGAAGCTGAGAAATGTTTTTGTATAAAGCAAAAATAAATGTTTTTATATAAAGCTACATAACTGGGCCTATAGTTTTCTATAATATTACTGTACTAATTTATGGGAAATAGTACTTTATATTTGATAAGAAATAAAGTTTATTTTATAGTTTTCATGTTTCCTTGCTTTTCTTGTATTTTTTAAATCACAAAATTCTGTGAATCTACTTTACAAAAATGATTAATTATGGAAAATTCTGGTGTTACATTCTATTAACTTTATTAATAATTATACCTTAGTAAAGAGACTTTTGTTGTGGGTGTTACTAGATGTTGAACCCTGGAGCTGTATCACCATCTATCTATACATCTATCTGTGTGTGTGTGTGTATTTATATTTGTATATAAATTTTGAGACATTAATTTTTATGAAAACCTTGCTAATTGTCTGAGGCTGGCCTTGAACTTCAGACCCTACTTTCTCACCCTCCTGAGTTTCTAGAATCATAGTCTGAGTATTATGAAAACGTTAGACTTCAATTGAGCCTGCTATCAGTCCTCTTTCTTCTCAGGAGATATCAAAATGGAAGACTTTACACACACTGTGAATATGTGCAATGAAACCTTCATTGGAAATCAAGTATTTTAAACCAAATACCCAGCCATTGGTATCAGGACCAGTCCAATCCAACCTGTCACATTGTAGTTGGCGTATCTATAACAAAAGAAAAAAAAAATAACTGTCCCACATGAATAAGTTTAAGTACAACTACTAGTCTTTGGACTAAATATCTACTCTTTCAAAGATTCTGGAACATTCCTTAGTTAAGAAATCTCTATCAGTATATTCATTCAGATCCTGAAAGACATATGAGTGCTGAGAAGTAGTTGCCTCAAACCCTGAGTCTTCTTCAGGGTTATCTTCTCATGTTTCCCAAGCTTCTGCCATCATGTTTACTATGCCCGGGTGTAGATATTTGGGAACCAGGATGGAAAACATCTCCACTATTTTGGTCTAGTTACTGAAAGAACAAACGAACAAGGCTCATCCTCAGAGAAATGCCCCTTTATTGAGGAACAGCTCTGCATATTTATAGAGCAGGGGGTGATTTGACAGTTATGACAGTTTAATGGTTGAAGGGTTTAACAGTTGGCATGGGGTGCTTTCTGATTGGTGGGTAAGGATCATGAGAGTCAGCAGGGTTAGTCTGATTGGTGGGTAAGGATCATGTGAGCCAGCAGAGCTCACCATTGGATGGCTCTTCTTGGGGGATGGGGAAGTTAGTCTTTGGAGCCGGGGTGACTCCCAACAATTACTATTTATTTTCCTTTAAAATCATCTAATTTGTGGGGATTATACTTACATTGCCTTAATGAACATACAAATGTAAAATCTGTGATCTATAACAATATTGAGATTTTCAATTCATTATTCCATCAAAGTTTGGGTAAAAGAAGTGGCCCAAAGTACTTTAGAAGATAAAATATTCCTTATAAAAAGAAAAAAAACTACATTTTTTCTAGATTCTTGCCAACTGCTTTTCTTTACCAAAGAAAATACTGTGAAATTAAACAAAGAAAGAAATTTATCATTTTAGTTCTAGAGGCATTCATATATTTAATATAAGAAAATATATTTTTACATTTTAAGAAAATACTTTTGCAAATTTCTTGCTTTAATATCTATTTGGTTTTCCAATGATTGTGAATTAGTAAAAAATAACTCTAAACTGAACAGATCATCTAGGAAAAAATGAGAATTCTAGAAAATTTCAGGTATAATGAACAGAGATTTCTAAGCTAGGAGAATATGACCTGTAGCTAAATCACTAGGCCTGGGGTTTTCTATAATATCACTCTGCTAATTCATGAAAATAATATGTTTTATTTGATAAGAAATATAAAATTTATTTTATGATTTTCATGTCTCCTTGTTTTGCTTACATATTTTTGAAATCACAAAATTCTATGAATCTACTTTACAAAAATGATTAATTATGAAAGATTCTGGTGTAAAATTCTATTCACTTTATCAATCATTATGCCTTAGTAAAGAGGAACTTGAAAGCTAATAGACCAGCTGTGAGAAGATGAAAATTCCAGAAATATGTCAGGTATCAAAGAATAATGTTTGCTGACCTAACAAGTTGTAAACTTTCCCCAGATGCATGGACCTGTGTTTGTGTATACAAAGATTACGATGCTAATCCATAAACATTATGTCTTTTTGTATTATAAATTTGTTTTCTGCTATTTTACGGCCTCATTGTATCCTAGGATATTTTTGAAAAGCATGAAAGTATCTCAACTTAAAAGAATTATCAGCTGGACTTTGTGCCACATGCTTGTAATCTCATCAATTTGGGAGGCTAAAACAGAGTAGGATTGCAAGTTCAAAGCCAGCCTCAGCAGGGCACTTGGAAACTCAAAAAAAAAAAAGCTTGTCTGTACATCAAATATTTAAAAAAAAAGAAATCAACTGAGGATATGTCTCAGTGGATAAGCACCCCTTCGTTGAAACCCCAGTACCAATATATATATATATATATATATTTATATATAT
>NW_026005963.1:81942-86094 GCF_001458135.2 Marmota marmota marmota | reverse complement strand
ATATATATATATATATATATATATATATATATATATATATATATATTTATGTTGTAGTTAAGAGAAAAAATGTAGTAAATCAGAAATATTTTTAAATGTAATATCTTTTAACTTTTATGTAAATACACACTACACAGTTTTGTTAATTTACTACTCCAAGTTATATCATATCTGAGGGAATTTTTAATAGATGGGACTGTGACTTCATGAATTCTCAAAAAAAAATTTAAAATATTTAAAATTTTAAAAGGCAAGCCTAGAGAATGCCAACATTTATTATTACTCATAAGTATTTATACTGAAAAATAAATCATTTAAAATATAGATACTTCAGGTAATGCAAACTATTATAATAGTATGAAGAAAAAGTAATACTATAAAATTTTAATTAAGTAATAATTCTAGGAAAGTCCAAAGAAATCTTACATCACACTAATAATGAATACTTGTGTCCTGGTTATGGGGTAGTAAAGTTAAACTTTTAAATGCCTTTCTCCTGCTCCTATATAGAAGCCTCCTCTGCCTCCTCTTCCACTCAGACGTTTTGGCTGAGACATCCAAGATGAGGTTATATGGGACAGACAGATTTAGCTCTTCTCTTGGTAGACTGGTAATCTTGATGTTGCATCTGAAGTCTGACAATTCTTGTCTTGCAGTAGTTATAGAGGGTGTTCTCAAAGGAAAAAAAAACTACTTCTTTCATTCTCTATTGTAAACATAAACCATATGGATAAAAACTTTTTGTGTGTGTGGCTCTCATTTTCCAAAGCAAGTGACCTTGGATTTGGGGAGATACAAATCACAGGAAACAGATCTTAGCCCACTAATGTGGATCCCAAATCAGCATAACCTGTCAGAAAAGAATGAAGTATAAAACCTACAGTGTTATATATATATGAGTAATATAAATTGAAACAATATATTTCTCAGGTCTGTCTAGTGAAAACAGCTCAGATTAATAATATTTAAATATCACTGAATTTTCCTCTTAGTGAAATTTCTAAATACCTTGGTTGAGCTAGTAATCCCAGTGATTTGGGAGGCTGAGGCAATAGGATTGCAAGTTCAAAGCCAGCTTCAGCAACTTAGTGAGGCCCTAAGCAACTTAGTGAGACCCTGTCTCTGAATTAAAAAATAAATAAATAAAAGTGTCTGGGGATGGGGCTCAGTGGTTATGAACCCCCCCCCCCGGGTTTCATCTTTGGTACTAAAAAATATAAATACCTTGGAAGAGTAAAAAAAAAAGTCAGAGTAAACTGGGATATGTTGTGCTGAAATGGAAAGAAGGAAATGAAGAAGGAAATGGGTGAGGGTGGTAGAAAAGAAAAGAGAGAGAAAATGAAGAATAAGGGAATTTAAAGATTAATGGTATTATTTCCCATGGACTTGTAGGTAGGTCCAAGGCCTTCCATCCTGAGTGGATCACTCTTCTCTTCATCATGGGATTTATTTCTTCCCTCAATAACTGTGGTTCTCTAACTGGTCCTTCATATTAGTGCCTTCCACACCTTTCTCTTCCAAGTCAGACTTGATATTGAGTGGATCTGTCCTCATTATTCAAGGAAGCAGTGCATGGAACTTACATCCTATGCAAGAGCTGAGAGACAATTTCTCCATGAAGTGCAGATTCTAGCTCATCCATGCAGCAGGTGATGTGAACAGTGGAGATCTTTGAATCAGAACTCTATCCTTTCCTCCTTATTTACAACAACAGAGAACATCTTTCCTGATAACCATGGCTTGCCAGATATGTATTTATCCTCTGATTAAGATACCCATGTTTCAATAGCATATTGATGTAACCACTCTGGAAAGCAGGATGGGGATAAATCTTAGAATGAAAACACCCTTTGACCCAGTTATCCCACTGCTTGGCATATACCCAAGGGACTTAAAATAGACATACTATAGTGATGCAGACATCAATGTTCATAGCAGCTCACTTCACAATAGCTAAGCTATAGAACCAACCTAGATGCCCTTAAACAAATAAATTGATAAAGAAAATGTGGTAGGTATATATACACAATGGAATATTATTCAGCCATAAAAGGAATAACATTATGGCTATTGCCAATAAATGAATGGAGCTGAATAATATCATGCTAAGTGAAATAAAACAAATTCCCCCAAACCAGAGGCCAAATATACTTTCTGATATGCAGAGGCTAACTCACAGTAGTTGAAGTGTGTGGGGAGGAAGGAGTGGAAATTCACTGGATTAAAAATGGCCTAGTGGAGTGAAGAGAGGAGGGATGGAGAAAAGAAAACACAATAGAATAAATTAAACCAAACATTTATATTTTCATATATTAACACTAGTCCAGTAAGTCCACAGAATGTATAACCACAAATATGGAAGTCACACTCCATGTTTTTAGTGATACATCAAAACACATTCTACCATCAAATATAACTAAACAAAACAAATAAAAAACTTTAATAAGAACTTCATTTTTAAAAATAATATTGGCCCCAATTTATTTATTCTTTTAAAAAAATTAGTTGTAGATGGACTTTGCTGAGAGCAATAGCCAAGTAGGAATGACATATGGCATTTTTGGTTGAAAGGTGACACCAGCAAGCCATTGAGATGATAATGATTATGTTAAGATGTGCATTCAATTGGAGATTAGACCCCTGCTGTCTGCCACAGCCTGCTACTTTGGAGCTCTCACAGGACTCCCAGAGAGTTCCAATTGGTTGGGGAAGTGCGGTAGGAGGGAATTCTGGAGGAGGGATTTCCTGTTGTTGGTGTAGTGTGTCCCGGGAGAAGGCCGCGTGCATGGCATTCATGGGAGTTTTGGAAATAAAGTTTGTTCCTGCTTGAGTGGCTCGGGATTTTGTGCCCAGCCAGATTGCGGCATTTGGCGGCAAGTATGTGGAACGCCTGAAGCTCAGAGGTAAGTGAAATTGCTCGCCCCTGAGGGAAGGCGAGAGAATGGGTGACCATTTCAAAAAACAATTTGTTCTTGTTTTGATTTGTTTTGTTTTTGTTTCAAGCTGCCTATCCCTAGAACTTTCTCAGGCAAAATGGGAAAAATGGTTGGCTTAAGGTATGAAGTTGTTCGGCCCTGAGGAAGAGATAGAGATAGACCACAAAAATACATTTCAAGAACATAGGAAAATTGAGACAACGATTTTTTGTTCCGTTTTTGTTTCATTCTGTTTCGGTTTTGATTTGTGTTATCTTGTTGGGTTGCATTATCTTTATAGTAGATTAGAAATTAGTAAAAAAAACAACAACAACAACAAAAAAAAAAACTGAAAGAGTGTTAAGTAAATTGTTAGAGGTTCAGACCATGGAAAAGACATTTTAGATCAAGTAAAAGAGAAGGTCTCTCAAGCTAGTCAGACACAGGAAGAAAATTTAAAGGAGGAAGAACTATCAGGGAAACAGTTACAACAGGAGGCTTCTACTAACTCCTTGTCTCACCAGAGGGCATAAGTGTCCAACCAACTGCTCCACCTATAGATACAACATATGCTATGGTGTCCCCAACCCTTGTAATTGATAGATGAGATCCTGAGACAGGACCTCAAAGATTAGCATGCCCTGTACTTGAGCAGGCAGGAGGGCAGCGAATTCACCGTGCTTTAGATTTCAAAACAGTGAAGCAGTTTAAGGAGGCTGTAACAACCTATGGAACCCAAGCATCCTTCACTGTAAGCATGGTCGAATCCATTACCAACTTGGACATGATGCCAGCAGATTAGGCTAGCATGTGTAAATCTGTGCTAAATGGAGGACAATATTTGTTATGGAAGGTTGCCAATGAGGAATTTTGCATGGAGACGGCTAGGTGAAATGCAGCATGGTTACCCTCAAAGAAATCTAGATATGTTGTTAGGAAAAGGATCTTATGAGCTGGTTACCCTCAAAGAAATCTAGATATGTTGTTAGGAAAAGGACCTTATGAAGGTCAGCTGCAACAAATTGCATATGGTCTGGCTATATATGCACAAATTGCTGCAGACGCAGTTAGGGCATGGAAGACTTTACAAGGACATGGAGATTTACAAGGGCAATTATTTAAGGTAATACAGAGAGCTAATGAACCTTACGCTGAATTTGTAGATAGGCTTATTCAAACAGCTGCCAGAATTTTTGGGGATACAGAACAAGCAATGCCATTAATAAAACAACTGGCT
>NW_026005963.1:76139-80105 GCF_001458135.2 Marmota marmota marmota | reverse complement strand
TCAATTGGCTTGGTGTCGTGGCATTTCTGTATCCTCCTCCCTTCTGCTAGTGATGGTCTAAAATTTGGGGGCCAACAGAAGTGAGGCAAAGAACCTCACCCCCCCCACTCGCACCAAGGCCAAATTTGGGGGCCAACAGAGGTGAGGCAAAGAACCGCACCCTCCCACTGGTGCATAGGCCTATCCACAAGTATGGCTGTATGCTGGACTGGTAGTCAGTGATGGGTATGATCCAATTGCAGTGGTACCAACCTAAGACAGGAGGCTGATGCTTAGTGGTCAGCTCATCCGATGACGGGTAAGGACCGTATGTTGTATTGGACAACCTAACAGGCATGGTCCCTAAGCCACATTGCTTGTTGTTTAATTAAACAGAAGGGGGGAGATGCTGAGAGCCATAACCAAGTAGGAATGATGCATGGCATTTTTGGTTGAAAGGTGACACCAGCAAGCCATTGAGATGATAATGATTATGTTAAGATGTGCATTCAATTGGAGATCAGACCCCTGCTGTCTGCCTCAGCCTGCTACTTTGGAGCTCTCACAGGACTCCTGGAGAGTTCCCATTGGTTGGGGAAGTGCGGTAGGAGGGAATTCCGGAGGACGGATTTCCTGTTGTTGGTGTAGTGTGTCCCGGGAGAAGGCCGTGTGCGTGGCATTCATGGGAGTTTTGGAAATAAAGTTTGTTCCTGCTTGAGTGGCTTGGGATTTTGTGCCCAGCCAAGTGCCCACAATGTCTTTATTTCATTTATTTATTGTTATGTGATTCTGAGGATCAAACCCAGCAGCTCATACATGCCAGGCAAGCACTCTATCATGGAGCTACAACCCCAGCCCTTTATTTTTTCTTTAAAGTACACCATGCTCTTCTTGATGAATTCCCACTCGAGCTTTGTCACATAAGTAAAAGTGTAATAATCTAAATTTAACCTATAATGGTATAAGTAAGGTGGACTTAATTTTTTAAAAACCTCATACTGTTTTCTCCTAAAGCATGGATGGAGTATATAACTTAAATAAATAAATTATGAGCTAAGAAATCACCAGTTATTAAACAGAGAAATAAACAGTGTTATGTAAGATGTCCCCTGAAGTCTCATGTGTATGATAAGGCAAGAAAATTTAGAGAAAAAATAATCGAGTTGTGAGAGCCTTAACCTAATCAGTCACTTAATCCCTTGATAGAATTAACTGAGTGGTACCTAAAGATGTGAAGGGTGCGGCTGTAGCAGGTCTGCATTGGGGACATGGCATTGGAGATATATATTTGAGTCTGGTGAGTGGAGTCTCTGTCTCTTCATTCTGATCATCATGTGAATGTGGGAATAAGCATGTTTATGTGTATATACCTCACACCCATCCCTGGTAGCAAAATACTCACTCAAAAGAAGAATAAAAAAATTGATACAAGTGATAATGTGGATGAATCTCAAAAAATATTAAGCTAAGTGAATGAAATCAGACACAAAACAAACACAGGTTTTATAATACTATTTATAGGAAATATTCAGAACTCACGAAAACACCAGGTCAGACAGTGGAGCAGTGGTTTCCAGGGACTAGGAGGACACAGAATGAGTGAGTGTGTAATGAACACAGTGGCTTTGTGGTGAATAAAAAAAATTCAGAACAGGAAAAGGTGGTAATAATACCACATTTTAAATGCCACCAAACTTGACTTTTAAGATGGACACCATTTTGGGAAGTGAACATCAAATTTAAAACAACAACAACAACAACAACAAAAACCTACAAAACTGAGGACACTGGAAATCTATTCAATAGCTGGGGATAATGGTTTGGTGATTTTAACAAATGCACCACAGCAATAAAGAACATGAATAAAAGGAGAATCAGGGTTTGGGGTCAGCCATGTGGGAACTCAGAAATGTGCTCATTTTGTTTTTTCCTGTAAGTCTCCAGTTACCTTAAAAATACAGGCGATAGGAAGGCACTGTGGAGCAAAAAATTCCCAACTGTACTCCAGACCACCAACTCAGTGTGGCTGGTAACAGTGGCTTCCAGGAATTGGGAGCTTGCTATGTGCCAGCAGCTATTCTAGACTCTTTCTATACTTTGATCCTCATTTTGACAGTGGTCTTGAGTCCTGGTTGGAGGAATCCTAATTCCATGATGAATAATAAACTGATTTTGCAGATGTATGTAAATGACAAATTAACACATTGCTTTTCCATGAATAATGTTGATCATAAAAAAAGAAAGATTTGAATACAATTTAACAAATAAGATTTTTACACAGTAAACAACCAGAAGAAAACATTCTGAACCTCATACATCATTTTGGAATTGCATTTAAAACATGCTTATAAGAATGGAAAAAAATCCAAAACCTGACAATATCAAGTGCTGGGAGAGAGAAGAATAGAAAGTATCATGTATTCCCAGAGGGATACTGCAGAATACAATTTGTCTTGTCTTTGCAAAACAAAACATGTTGCCCAGGTAATCCAGCAATCATATTCCTGTGTGTTTAATTGAATGAAAAGCTATGTTCACATGATAAATGGCATATAAAAGTATATAGCTTCTTCATTCATAATCACCATGAACAAAAAGCAACCAAAATACCCTTCAGTAAGTAGTAACATGTTATCAATTAAAATGCTAATGTAGATACAATGGAGTATTGTATGGTAATAAAAACCAAAATGAGCTAACAAACAAGAAAATACCAAACAAGACATAAATACCAGTTGCTATTGTTGACAGCTGGTCCAAAATGGTACATCTTTTTTTTTTTTTTAAATTCAAACTGTGTGGCCTTCTCGAAAATGCAAATCAATAAACAACAAAATAGATTAGTGGTTGCTAGGTATTCAGGGGGAATAGAAGAGGGTGAAGAGATATAGAATATGGACTTTGTGGGTGCTGAGCCTATTCTGTATGATGCCATAATGGTGGACATTCAAGTTTGCTTTTCTAAATCCTCATGCAGCTGTACAAGTAGTGAAGAATGCTTTAACAACTCTGGAACATCATATTGGTTTGGTGATTTTATCAAATTCACCACAGTGATATAGGATGTGAATTAAAGGAGACATGGGTTCTGGGGACAGGCATGTGGGAACTCAGAAATAGGCTCACTTTTTTCTGTAAGACTCAAACTACCTTAAAAATAAAGTGCATTAATTAGAAGAAGCACAACATGAGCAGAAGTTTTTCAAACTCAGCCTTACCCTAAGGGAGGACCAGCTCTCACCCAGTGTCACAGATGCTTATATACTGAGAATTAACACCCCACAACAGCCCTGTATTCTCTTCAACTTATTTCTCTTTATAATTCTGGTGGTATTTTTCTGCCAGAAGTTCAACAAATGTATTCTTACAATCCTCACTTTTATTATAAAGACCAGTGGAAAAATACTTTAGGGAGGAAAACAGAACCTTAACTCCTTAGGAAGCTCACATTCCCTCCGATCCCTATAGCAAGTATTGCACTCTTTGTTACCTAACTAGTTATTTCTTAATATATATATTTTTAAAAACATTGATTTAAAGCTATTTTATTCCACTCATACTTCAGGAGATAGTGGTCTGAGATGGGATGAGATCCATCTCATTTCCACCATGTTACTTATTAATTTTTTTTAATTTATTTATTTTTTTATTGGTTGTTCAAAACATTATAAAGCTCTTGACATATCATATTTCATAATTAGATTCAAGTTGGTTATGAACTCCCAATTTTACCCCAAATACAGATTGCAGAATCACATCGGTTACACATCCAAATTTATACATAATGCCCTATTAGTACCTGTTGTATTCTGCTACCTTTCCTATCTTCTACTATCCCCCCTCCCTCCCCTCCCATCTTCTCTCTCTACCCCATCCACTGTAATTCATTTCTCTCCTTGTTTATTTTCCCATTACCCTCACAACCTCTTATATGTAATTTTGTATAACAATGAGGGTCTCCCTCCATTACCATGCAATTTCCCTTTT
>NW_026005963.1:64795-71588 GCF_001458135.2 Marmota marmota marmota | reverse complement strand
CAAACTGCTGCTTCTGTTTCCAGTCCAGATTTCTAGAAATGAAACCCTGCCGCCGTCGCCTCCGTGCTTGTCTGTGACCGTAGCAGAGCTGCCCTGGCCTCCGCAGCTCCTCAGCCCGGTGCCCGGCCCCTGGGGCCCAAGCGGCTGCCGCCGCGGCTCTCCGTACACCTCCTCCGGAGCACGGGTCCCCTGGCAGGGGGGTGCAGAACGACCCCAGAGCAGGCTCTGCCCGAAGGTGCAGCAACGAACAGGCCACCGAGGCGCTCGAGGCTGCAGTCCAGCCTTCGGAGGACAGGGCTCGGCACGCAGCCCAGCTCCAACCTCTAGATGCTGCTGCTGGACAATGTATACAGAGCCATCAAGACAGCAAGCAGAAAGCAAATTGCGGCTCCCGCGGAGTGGATTTTCGGCACAGAAACCACAGCCCCGCCAACAATCCCAATCCACAAACTCTCCCTGGATAAAAAATATTCAAAAAAAAAAAAGAAAAAAAGGCGGGGCGCACTGAGCTTTCTTTGCCTCGGGTACTTACAATCCACTGCTGATTACACATTCAGCTTCTCTCCATGTTACTTATTAATTGAGAACACTTTACCTGCCATAGATTGGTGGGAATTCAGCAAGTGAGTTCATGTGAAGAGGCAAAGGATGCCCATTATAGGAAAATTACAGTGAGGCTTATATGACCATGAAAGAGAGTTCTCAATGAGTGGAGCAGTAGACATATGGCAAGTCAAAGTTAAAAGGAAAGCCATTGTTGTTTGTAATTCTTGAGGTGGGAAGGAGCAAATTCTGTTTCAAAGACATCCAAAGTTCTCATGCCTCCTGCTCAGGGCTAACCTAGAATCTACTCTACCTGGAGAAATTACCTCCCAGCTTGGGTGAAACCATGCAGGTTTCATGAGGACTCATATGTTCAACAATGATAACAGATCCACTCAACATCCAAGCATGACTCAGGAGAGAGGTGCTGGAGGGGGCTAACATGGGAACAAGTTGAGGAACCACAGTTATTGATGGAAATTATAAATACCTCAATGAAGAGGAGAGTGTCTCACTCAGAAAGCTGTTTTGAAGCAATTCCAGTAGCCAAAGAATTGCTTCCATCTTGATTTTCTTTCCTCCTTCCTTTTCATCTCCCACCCTCTTTACCTCTCATTATTCTTTCCTTTGCTGCACAAAATGTTCCCTTTCATTCTACCTATTTTATTCTCTCAACAAAGGCAATTATTTGTTCTGTTACCAAGGTTGAACCCAGTTGTGCTTAACAACTGAGCAATATTCCCAGATCTTTTCATGTTTTATTTTCAGACAGGATCTCTCTCGGTTGCTTAGGAACTTGCTAAGTTGCTGAGGCCAGCTTTGAACTTGTGATCCTCCTGCTTAAGTTTCCAAAGTCACTGGGATTACTGACTAAACCAAGGTGTTTAGAAATCAAATTTTACTGAGAGGTAAATGTATTGATATTTAAGTGTCATTATTATGACCTATTTTCAGCAGAAATTCCAGAGAAATAGATCTTTCCACTTTATATTTATTCATATATAACACTGTGGTTTTCATACTTCAATCTTTTATGCCAGGCTCTATGCATTTTGAAACATGGTAGTGGGCTAAGATCTGTTTCCTATGAAACATCCCCAAATCCAGGTTCAAATGCTTTGAAAAATGAGAGCTATACACACAAAAAATTCATCCAGATGAGGCTTGTTTACCATTGTCTGAGAATAAAAGTACTATTCTTTTCCTTTTAGGACACCTTCTATAACAGATGCAAGACAGGTACTGTCAGACTTCAGATGCAACACCATGATTACCAATTACTGAGAGATGAGCTAGAGCTGTCTGTCCTATACAACTTCATCTTGGAAGCCTCAGCCCAAACTCCCAGATAAGAGGTGCTAGAGGAGGCTCCTAGGTAGGCCCTGGAGGAAGGAATTCTGAAGTCTTTTACTCCATCGTATCCAAGATAAAGTTATTTATTCCTAATGTGCTACAGAGCTATTAAATTTTAATAGAATACGTATTTGCATGAAACATAAATGGTTTTAATTTTATTATCAGAATTTATAACATTGCAAGTGTTATTATCTTACCTAAATGATTTGAAAGTATAAAGATTCATGAGGAATAATAATTCAAATGTGTAATTTCTTTCTCTACATAAATTTGTAGAACTGAAAGTGTTTCACATTCTCATTTGGTAATTCATTATCTCAAGAAAGTGTGGTTCCCAAATATCTAAATCCAGACTTTGGTGGCAGAATGACTTAAGCTTGGGAAACAGGAACAGTTTCCCTGAAG
Organism: Marmota marmota marmota; assembly: GCF_001458135.2. Taxonomy (NCBI): domain Eukaryota; kingdom Metazoa; phylum Chordata; class Mammalia; order Rodentia; family Sciuridae; genus Marmota; species Marmota marmota. Next base: position 69,284 of record NW_026005963.1, on the reverse strand, counting down.
GAGACTCAATGGCTGTGTGGCTATTCCTGAACACTCATGTGTCTTTCAGCACCTACTATGTTTTAAAAGGTGTCTGAGGCAGTGAATATTGTAACATGATCCAAAGAGTAGCCACAAGTCTGAGATGACTTCCAGTTGTTCTAAATCTTACTCACGGTGGACAGCCCCTTTTCATCCTTGGTCATGGATGTGCCAACTGCAGTGTTACAAGTTTAAACATGACAGGTCCATCTATCAAAGCCTGAATTATAAATTTTTGTTTAAATCAAATGCTTCATTGAATTTGCAGAATGTGTGCAGAAACTATTTCCTTCAGTTATCTACTCAGAGGCAGATGAACCAATGAACTGTTTGGTTAAAGTCCCACTTTGTTGTTTTGTATAAAAACATCCCCAAATTCCACACTTGGGTTTTTAGTTTGTTCCACCTAGTATTTATGTCAGTGATCCTTGAGATTTTTCATCTCTTAAACCTGTGGTTCTCTCTGCTGTTTTCCTACTTTACAAAACACACAAATGCCCTGCAGTGGTAATTAGCTCAGCACCCTCTACCCCCCAAAAAGTTATCTCACTTCTCATAGGATTCTGCTTCTAATCCAACACTGAACTGTTGTATCAAAACACTGATCTGACACTCAACTGAAAGATCAATGTCTCATGCTCTTCATTCTGCTAATAGAGTCTTCGAAGCTTCCACATAGGCGCTCTGGGTTTTCCCTGGCCTGAGAAAACTGTGTGTCTCTGAACATATTTCTAAGGTTTTTTCCTGCTTTCCTGAGCATTTTTCCAAGAATATAGACTCTTAATAACTTTTCCTTCCATTAGAAATATGCTTGGGCAAAATCAGAGACTTAAATCATAAAAATCATTTATTCTTCGGTCCTTATTTTTCATGTAGAGACTTTTCTAGGAGTTAAAACTAATTTTGCAGTATTATAAACATAAAAGATTTTAGGGCACATGTTATGGAGATTAAGAAAAATGCCAGAGTTGCAGTTATTGTCCTGTTATTCAGTGTGATTTTCACCACATAGATGCGGAACTGTGAATTCATATGTAATATTAACTAAAGGAGACCCTGAACATATAAGTTATGACCTCTGAGCAGCAGTGTGAGAAAAACTAAAAACATAAAGTATTGATTTTATACTATAAATAATGGAGAATAAGGTCATACCTGTCTGTCTGTTTCCCTGGAATGTGTTTAAAACATCTGAGGCTACGTTCTGAGGCTGACAGAGTATTAGATTTAAAAAGGAGAAAGAAAATCTATAATAGTACTAGCATGTGAGGATCCAGTTTGCCAAAGTACCTCAATATTAGCCTAGGCATTTTTTTCTCTAAGTTATAACATCTTTAATATACTATATTAATTGTCCCAAGACAAATGTAAGGTACTAATAAATAATAAACAAATAATTAACATTTCTATAGTGTTTTATACATGTCAACCATTCTTCTCAATGGTTTTATGTTTACTTGTCAATTCCAAAATGCTATGAGAAAAGTATTAATCATATTCCCTTTAACACATAATGTTAAGTGTGAAGAACATTAGTTAAATGATTTGACAATGCTCACCTAGGTAGTAATGGGTAGGACCTTGTAAAACTAAAGCAACCATGGAGGAGGATACATAGTACAAAATCTCCATGACTCTGTACTTCCACAAATAAATTATGAAAACTGGGTCTTTTGGATTATTGATCTAGAAGATAATTATTTTATTTCCAGCTGCCAAAATAGACACCAGCTATCTTGCTGACCAACATTTATGTAAGCAGCAATGTTTGGCAAGCTGTAGATCCAAATAAAAAATAGCACAGTATCTCCACCCTTAAGAAGTCTAAATGAAAGACAGAAAAAGGAAAGAAATAAATATAAAACACCCATTAAATGAGGTAATTTATGATATAAAAGAAAGCAGAGACAGTACTGCAGGCTTATTAAGAAATGTGTGATATGGATCCCTCATGAGCAATGTGCAAAATCATTTCATTTGGTGGGTGTAGGCAATTGGCAGAGTGCTTGTTGAGAATGTGCAAAGGTTCAATCTTCTGAACTTGCAAAACATAAAATAAAATTAAAAAAATTATAAATTCATGATTTGAAATAATGAGTGATGCTGAGTGAATTTTTTAAAAATCATCTACTTAATTACACACTTACTAGAGTACTCAAAGCTTCATGCATGATGTCCAGTGTTTAAACACAGAGTTTCACTCCCAGCCCTCAACTGACATTGAAATGAGGAATCAAGAGTCAATCTTATTCAATGGGTTACAGAACATAAAGGAGGAAATCAAATAATTCTTAGAGATAAATGAAAATACAGACAGAACATATCAGAATCTATGGGACACAATGAAAGCAGTTTTAAGAGGGAAATTCATCGCCTGGAGTTCATTCCTCAAAAAAAAGAAAAAAAAAACAACAAATAAATGAGCTCACACTTCATCTCAAAACCCTAGAAAAGGAAGAGCAAAACAGTAGCAAATGTAGCAGAAGGCAAGAAATAATTAAAATCAGAGCAGAAATCAACAAAATTGAAACAAAAGAAACTATTGAAAAAATTGACAAAACTAAAAGTTGGTTCTTCAAAAAAATAAATAAGATCGACAGACCCTTAGCCATGCTAATGAAGAGAAGAGGAGAGAGAACTCAAATCACTAACATACGGGATGAAAAAGGCATTATCACAACAGGTGCTACAGAAATACAGAAGATAATTAGAAATTATTTTGAAACCCTATATTCCAATAAAATAGAAGATGGTGAAGACATCCATAAATTTCTTAAGTCATATGATTTGCCCAGATTGAGTCAGGAGGATACACACAATTTAAACAGACCAATATCAATGGATGAAATAGATGAAGCCATCAAAAGACTACCAACCAAGAAAAGCCCAGGACTGGATGGGTATACAGCAGAGTTTTACAATACCTTTAAAGAAGAATTAATACCAATACTTTTCAAGTTATTTCAGGAAATAGAAAAAGAGGGAGCTCTCCCAAATTCTTTCTATGAGGCCAACATCACCCTGATTCTGAAACCAGACAAAGACACTTCAAAGAAATAAAACTACAGACCAATATCTCTAATGAACCTAGACGCAAAAATCCTCAATAAAATTCTGGTGAATTGGATACAAAAACATCAAAAAAATTGTGCACCATGATCAAGTAGGATTCATCCCTGGGATACAAGGCTGGTTCAATATACGGAAATCAATAAATGTTATTCACCACATCAATAGACTTAAAGAAAAGAATCATATGATCATCTCAATAGATGCAGAAAAAGCATTCAACAAAGTACAGCATCCCTTTATGTTTAAAACACTAGAAAAACTAGGGATAACAGGAACTTACCTCGACATTGTAAAAGCTATCTATGCTAAGCCTAAGGCTAGCATCATTCTGAATGGAGAAAAATTGAAGGCATTCCCTCTAAAATCTGGAACAAGACAGGGATGCCCTCTCTCACTACTTCTATTCAATATAGTTCTCGAAATACTGGCCAGAGAAATGAGAGAGATGAAACAAATTAAAGGCATAAAGATAGGAAAAGAAGAACTTAAATTATCACTATTTGCATATGACATGATCCTACACCTAGCAGACCCAAAAGATTCTACAAAGAAACTACTAGAGCTAATAAATGAATTCAGCAAAGTGGCAGGATATAAAATCAACATGCATAAATCAAAGGCATTCCTGTATATCAGTGACAAATCTTCTGAAATAGAAATGAGGACAACCACCCCATTTATAATATCCTCAAAAAAAAAATACAACATAACAAAAGAGGTGAAAGATTTATACAATGAAAACTACAGAACCCTAAAGAGAGAAATAGAAGAAGATCCTAGAAGATGAAAAAATATATCCTGTTCATGGATAGGCAGAACTAACATCATCAAAATGGAGATATTACCAAAAGTTCTCTATAGGTTTAATGCAATGCCAATCAAAATCCCAATGGCATTTCTTATAGAAATAGATAAAGCAATCATGAAATTCATATGGAAAAATAAAAGACCCAGAAGAGCAAAAGCAATTCTAAGCAGGAAGAGTGAATCAGGCGGTATAGTGATACCAGACTTCAAACTATACTACAAAGCGATAGTAACAAAAACAGCATGGTACTGGTACCAAAACAGGCGGGTGGACCAATGGTACAGAATAGAGGACACAGAGACCAATCCACAAAATTACAACTATCTTATATTTGACAACGGTGCTAAAAGCATGCAATGGAGAAAAGATGGCATCTTCAAAAATTGGTGCTGGGAAAACTAGAAACCCATATGCAACAAAATAAATCTGAATCCCTTTCTCTCGCCATGCACAAAAGTTAACTCAAAATGGATCAAGGAGCATGATATCAAAACAGAGACACTGCATCTGATAGAAGAAAAAGTTGGCTCTAATCTACATATTGTGGGGTTGGGCTCCAAATTCCTTAATAGGACACCCATAGCACAA
>NW_026005963.1:0-64283 GCF_001458135.2 Marmota marmota marmota | reverse complement strand
GATGTGATTCTGCAATCTGTATTTGGGGTAAAAATGGGAGTTCATAACCCACTTGAATCGAATGTATGAAATATGATATTTCAAGAGTTTTGTAATGTTTTGAATAACCAAAAAATAAAAAAATAAAATCACACTTTGCCTAAACTGAAATATATATATATATATATATATATATATATATATATATATATATATATCCCCTTTTAATTTCTGCACTATTGAAAATGTTTGAATTTGATTTTTTTAGAGGAACTTTTAGGTCACTTAAATCCCATCCTACCCTGGTAACAGTACTTAACTTTCAGATTTTTTTCCTAAACTCAATTTTTTATGTTTTTAGCATGGATAGAAAAGTGTGAATCTCTCTCATTTTCCTGTCAGGAAGGCACAAAGAACAAGAAGAGAAAGGAAAGCCAAAGCTGTTGATCTGGAAAGCAGGACTGAAAACTCTCATCATTACATCAATCAGGGAGAAGGACACTTCTGCAGGACTTCTGATTTTTTTCCCCAGTAATGTCACCTTACGATCTGTGAAGAAGCACCTCTGGGGCTTCCTGTTTATTTACTTTAAAAATACACTTTGTCTTATAGTGGCTTTTCTTTGTAGAAATTTTAAATATTGGTAATATAAATATCATAGCTGTAAGTGTGAACCCTGAGTTTTACAACCCGGACAATTTACAAAAGCAACTGATAATTCTCACCTCTATTTCTCACAAATAGCTGCAATTTATTTGCCAACATATTGCGCAGGCTTTTTCTAATCATATTTCTGGTGTTTGTGAACTTTACAACAGATGTGCCCATAGGACTAACACCTGCTGGGTGATGGTTTTTGCATTCCCTGAGATGCCTATCATCTCGCCCTAGTGCTTTTCATAGATTTCCTGCACAAGTAGTGCCACAATATAGAAAGTTCTGCCTACATTTACCTCAGTCCCAAACCCACTTGCTTGAAGTAAAACTAATCTCACCTGCCTCATCCTTTTTGCCCAATTTTACCTTAAGTGAATAGTAGATTAGGATGGGGGAGGATTGGCAACAGTGGTGAAGCTGTGCTCTGTGGTAATGATGATCCAAAGCATGTAGGTCTGCACATGCATAGCTAAGTGGTGAGTAAGTAATAGGATTCTTTTGTCATCTCATCCCTAAGAAAGAGGCAGGAAGATGCTCAAACTGCAGATGAGAGAACAGATGTGTGCTCCATTCACTCCTTCACCATGGAATCTGCACACACAGAAAGTCCTAAGAGCCCAAAAGTTGCAGTGGAATCTGCAGAGGGTCATCCTCCTCCTTTAATTCTTCTACTTCTGTCCTGATCTTTAGATCATGTCCATTGGCTGAGGAGTTCTCACTAGTTTGGGGGTAGATGTATGATGATGCATGTATCATAAGCCACCCATGATTTTGATGATTGCACGTTTGCACACTCTCTAACATGACAGCTTTCTTGATCTAGATATTAAAGGAAATCTTAAACATGAGGGCCCCCCAGTATTCAATATCACCTCTAACAAATGAAAGTTCTGAAGGTTTTAGATATTTTTTTTTCCATGTGTGATCTCTTTTTCTCATCTACTCATTTAGCCTTTCCTTTCTCTTACCAGATGTGGATTCTTCAAATGTGACCTATTTCAGAAATTCATGTTAGATTCACTGTGATTTACACATACTTACATACAGGATGTCAAGACAGGGCATCTTGATTTCTCCAGTGCATAAAGCACAATATTAACACCTGTTAAAAGAGGGTATCCAGTTACCAAGCTGTCAGCATCACTCCTAAAAACATTATTGAGGACTGTTTTTCAGATCACCCCACTGATGTCAGAAAGATTGTGCTCTGTCCTGGGATCTCCTAGACTGCGCTGTTCCAGGCATGAGTGTGGTGAATCACAGGAGGAAAGTTGTGCTGAAGGATTTCTGTTAGCTTCACTCTAAGAATGGTCCCCATTCCTCAGGATGATTTCTAACAACAATGGTACGTCAGCATGGACATCACTATAGATCTTTTGTTACAATACCACTATGATATATTTATATAATTTCAATCATACATATATTTCATATGCAGTATTTACTGATATGATTTTGGTTCAAAACTGGAGATATCAGGAAAATTAGAAAAGTATTTTTCTGGGGTTTCTCTGGGCACTATGTGGAGATAGAATAGTTGTGCTTAGGATCACATCAAATTGTGTCCCTTTCTTTCATGCATATATTAGGAAACAGTCTAAATTTTTCCTGTTACTAATACAGAAATTCACTTTCAGAAAACAATTTTTCACTGTTTTCAAGGCAATGAACTCAAAAAAAAAAAATCCACACATTCTGGAGTGTTATTGTAAATTCATGGATGGCTCTGTTCACACCTGGTTTTCATTACTGCTGTTCGCAGGCCTGCAGATTCCTCAGTCACACTGAACTTAATGTCATCCAATGGCTTGAGACACAGGTGATTCAAAAGTTTTAATCAATCAGTATTTTAATGCTTGTTTTTATAAGGCTCAAATGTTTAAAATGAATTAAAGCAGATCCTGTATGTCACAGAAATGATACGATAGAAAGGAATTTTGTTTTTATAATACAATTTTTTTTCCTATTGAGGGAAGAAATTTCAAGACAATTTTTTTTGTTACTAGGGATTGTACCCAGGATTAGGGTTAATAACTCAGCAACATACCCAATCCTTTCTACTTTTTATTTTGAGTCAGGCTCTTACTAAGTGACTTGGGGCCCTGGTAATTTATTGAGGCTGATTTTTAATTTGGTATCCTCCTGTCTCAGACTCCTGTGAGTGGCCTAAAACAATTTTTAAAAGTTATGTAAATGTGAATTTATTTGTACTTATAGTGTAAATACCCATAAATATTTGATTTGTGTAAAATAATTAATAAGAATAGGCATATAACATTTACATGTATGCTGATGTTACAAAATAAGAGAACCCAGTACTAGTGATCAAATGTAACCCATAAAAGCTTGGATACATATGGACGTTTGATGTATATCTTTCTAATCTTTTTATCCTGGAATTATAATGGAAAACAACTGCAAAACACTAAATGAGTGAATGGATCAAATTTTGTCAATTTTCCTGATCATTGCTTGGGGAAAAATCGTCTTTTGCTCGTGGTGGTAGACAGTTTTCATTTTCCACAAATATTGCACATTGGTACTCATACATTGAACCTGAAAATTTCATCATACAGAAACTGAGAAGAGAAAAGTGTCCTATATCTCTTATTAGAAATAGAATGAGATAGATGGTGGATAAGGAATGCCAAAAAAAGTTAAGAGTGAAAAGTAACTCAGGATTTAAAGTACAATAGGGTGGTTGCCATCAATGATAATTACTTATAAAATTCAAAATAACCAGAAAAGCATTTACAGGTTTCCAACATAAAAATGAGAACATTTAAAAAATGGAAATTGACCTGATTTGATCACAACAAAATGTTTGCACATGTTGGATTATAATTCTGGATCCCAGATCCAAGTAAATTATTAGATTCCAATTAAAATAAACAAAAATCAACATTTCAATGTTTTAACCAAATATCTACATAAACTCAAGTTTTTACATGGTATTCCATATTCATGAGTATTTAGCTTTTCTTAGTTTCTCTTGGTATCTTTTTTTAAATTAATTAATTAATTTATTTATTTATTTATTTATTTTGGTACTGGGTATTGAAATCAGGGGAACTCAAATACTGAATGAACCACATCTCCAGCCTTATTTTGTATTTTATTTAGAGACAGGATCACACTCAGTTACTTAGCACCTCATTTTTTTTCTAAGGCTGGCTTTGAACTTGCAATTCTCCTCTCTCAGCCTCCCGACTCACTGGGATTAGAGTCTTGCACCACTGCACCCAGCCTTAGTATCTTGACTGATAGATTTACATGTTGTAAAGAGCCATGAAACAATTTAGCCTTACATGCAGGATTTTCTGATGTCATTTATTTTTTAATATATGGCTTGAAATGATTTAAAAGACATACTTACTATTTCAGGCACTTGAATTAAAGCACAACATGTCTGTATAGGAAATATCTCATTGGAAGTTTAACATCAAATTTTCTATATCAAATTCATTTTTGGGCCTCTGAACTGAAAAGTTGCTTGCTTCCTGGAAGAGATAATAAGACTCTTTTGAAGACTCATCTTTCAGGCATGAGTAAAATTATTTTTTTAATAAAATTCTTACAATTGAACTGAGTATGTATTTTTATCCGTGACATTAATTATGACCCTAATTTCAGATGACTGAGTAGAAAAGATTAGAATATGTTCTTACTAGTATTTGAAACTGGACTTGGATCACTTAGGATATCTATTCTGGTGATGATAATAACATGCATATAAGATAGATGGCTACACTGTGGATTCAAACACAGTCATAAAATATGACCTAAAATCTTAGTTCAGATAGTGATAACATGCTCCAAAATTATAAAACATTTTCAGGCAGCAACAGAAGTAGTTATTAAAATAACTGAATTAAGTTTTCCATGTAACATGCATGAGAAACTGCAGAATTAAAAAATACTGGCCAATATTTTTCAAGGTCATTATATGTCAGAAACACTTCATGTTTGGAACTTCATCTTCTGCACAAATAACAGCTCTAGAATTAAGGTAATATTACTGCCCAAATTTTGTAGATGAGATGATCAGTGTTTAGTATCAAAGACTGCTTAAGATTACACTTGAAAGTAATGGAAGATCTCAGGTGAAATTTCAAACAATGTGTTAGAGTATGTAATTCTTAATATTGGCTCAGTTGATATATTGACAATATTAGATCTGGTAATAAACCAAAATAAAGATGGCACTGAAATAATATACCCATGTATAAAACCAAAAATTTGTAGAACTTTCAAGGTGTACTTAAAGCTTAACTAAGAAGAGAAAGATAAAAAACAAGTCAGGATCTATACCAGAAAACCTCAAGATGAGATTATAATCTAAAATTATTTTCAATAGCACATGGTAATTCTGAATGGATAAAAAAGTTGATACACAGTTGGAGCCACACTATTGTTGCATAATTCAGGAAAATGATACCTGAAGAGCATCAGAGAGCCTTGAGTGCTGAAGTGAGAAAGGTGTGTTGGGGTGAATACACACATTTTCTGGTGGTAATAGAACAGGGTGAGATTCAAGGGGTGACAGTGTTTGGAATTAAGTCTTTTTCTTCATTTTCTCCTTAGATATATACTACATGATTCTTTCCCCAAAAGATGGAAAAGAACTACCAACTATATAATTATATTGGTATAAAAAGTGCATTTTTCTCTGAAGTTGGCCTTGGGATCTCAGGCAACACCATTCTTCTTCTCTTCCACATCTTCACATTTCTTCTCCAGCACAGGCTTAAGCCTATCGACCTGATCATTGGTCTCTTGGCCCTAATCCACCTGGGGATGATGATAATTGTGGTGTACACAGCTACAAATATTTTTGTGTCTCAGGACTTTTGGGATGACATCAAATGTAAATCCATAATCTACTGGCACAGGTTTTTCAGGGGCTTCTCTATTTGTGCCACCTGCCTGCTGAGTGTCCTCCAGGCCATCACCCTCAGCCCCAGAAGCTCCTGCTTGGCAAAGTTTAAACATAAATCCCCACAGCAGACCCTTTGTTTTCTTTTTTTCTTGTGGGCCTTCTACATGTCCTTGAATACTCACTTCTCATTGTCTTCTACTGCCATTCCAAATGTGACCTCAAATGTCATTGTGTTTATTACTGAACCCTGCAAAATTGTACAAATGAGTTATTTCCTCAGGCATTTATTTTCTGTATTTGGTATATTCCGGGATGTCTTTCTTATAGGACTTATGGCTCTCTCAAGTGGATACATGGTGGTTCTCTTGTGCAGGCATAAGAGGCACTTTCAGCACCTTCATAACACCAGCCTTTGTCTAAAAGCATCCCCTGTACAGAGGGCCACCTGGACCATCCTATTGCTTATGAGCTTCTTTGGGCTCATGTACTGTTTGGACAGCATCTTCTCCTCTTCAAGAACTATGTGGAGCAATGATCCTGTCTGTTATTATATCCATTTGATGGTGTCCAATGGCTATGCCACAACATGCCCTTGGCTGCTAATCTGTACTGAAAAACGAATTATTAACTTCTGGAAATCTTTCTTGGTGAAGATAGAACATATTTAACTACTGGTAATAGATAAATTTCCCTAATCTGCCAATACACTGGCTTTTGAACAATAAATCACAGCATAGAATATATGCTCTCTGGATTAAGAGACTATGGACATATGCATGTTGGGTTAAATCTGTTACTTTGAGACATGTGAATAACAAATATATTATAGAAATGTCAATGTTTTACCTTTTTGAGATAACACAAGGGCCCAACTTATTTGCTTGGTGTAAGCAAGAAATTCTTATGAGTCTCACCTTCATGATTTGAGTTATCTATTATAAACACATTAAGAGTGAATATCACTTTTTAATAAGTGCTTAAATGAGCTGTATTGTTCTTAACAAAAATGTCAATAATTTGTGCCAAGAATTACTGCCTTTTCTATTAACTTTTATTTTATTGTCTGTTAAAAAGAATTGAATGTAAGGACTCAAATTATCATATGTACACCAGAGCTCATAGTAGCATTATTAATGACAACCCCTGGTGGAAACATCAATGCCCCAAATCATAGGAATGTATAAGTAAAGCATGGCCTGGACATACCATGAAATATAATTTAGCCTGGAACAAAAAAAAATGTCTGAGGTAGTAATTAGTGAACTTTGAAGACATTATTGCAAGTGACCTATCAGTCACAAATTATCCAATGCTGTAATATTTTAATGTAGAAAGTGGAACTGAGAGTATAAACCTATATAGACAGAAAATAGAATGATAGTTACCAGGGTCTGAGAAAGTGAGTCAGTGGGGTTCTCTAATTGGACAGCAACACAATAGTTTGAGAAGAAAAAGTGCTAGAGATTGATTATGAATGTATTCACAACAGTATGAATGTGCTTGCTGAGTCTGACCTGCACTTTTAGAGAGCATCACAAAGTTCAATCACAAGAATGGGTCCCAAATTGAAATGGGTGGCACCTCATATATGTATAATATGTCATACAACTTATTGCTATGCATATCTAAAACAACAAATAAAACAAAGCTTTTGGAATAAAAAAAATGAAAGGATCAAAATGGTAAATTTTCTGTCATGTGCACTTTACCATGACAAAAGTTGCCCAATGACCTTCTTTATATTAAGTGAAATATACCCATTACAGAAGGACAGACACCACATGTTCTCATTCATTTGTAGGAAACAATAAGTAGTTCTAGTAGAACAGAATGGAATGGTGGTCACCAGAAAATGGGAGAGCAGGGAGAGGACAAGTGGAAAGAGTTCATGGAGGGGTATAAAAACAGAATGGAGAAATCACTTTGCGTCAATAACTTTGGCACAGTAGGGGGACTATTGGTTAAAACAACTTAAAATGTGCAACTTAAAATTCAATTGAAAAACTTAAAATTAAATTAAAATTCCAAAAACAAAAAATAACAGCTGAAGAGATTAAAATACTTATTTCTATGGTCTGATTTTACAACTTATATACATGTACTGAGTTACCATAATGTACCCTGAAAAAATTCATATATAAAAATATACCCTTAAAGAGAGTTTCTATTCCACATAGTTCTTGAAATTCTAGACAGAAAAATTAGATAGACAAAAGAAATTAAAGAAATACAAATAGGAAAAGAAGAACTCAAACTACCATTATTTACCAATAACAAGATTCTATACTAAGAGGATCCAAACAAATCCACCAGAAAATTTCTAGACTTAATAAATAAATTCAGCAAAGTAGCAGAATATAAACTGAATACCGATTAACCACATGCATATCTACACATCAGTGATAAATCCTCTGAAAGAGAAAGTAGGAAAAGTATCCCATTCACAAGAGTCTCAAAAAAAAAGTATCCCATGCTCTTGGATAAGCTAAGTCAAAATTGTCAAAATGCCCATACAACCCAAAGTGCTATACAGATTCAATGTAATTCCAATTAAAATCCAAACATTATTTCTTATAGAAATAGAAAAAACAATCATGAAATTCATTTGGAAAAGTAAGAGACCCAGTATAGGATCAATGGCACAGAATAGAAGACAGAGAGACAAACTTAGATAAATACAGGTATTTCATATTAGACAAAGTGACAAAGAACATACATTGGAAAAAAAGATAGCCTCGTCAACAAATGGTGTTGGGAAAACTGGAAATCCATAGGAGCAAAATAAAATTAAACCACTATCTCTCACCATGTACAATACATAACAAAGTTTATCAAGGACCTAGTAAATAGACCAGTGACCCTACACCTAATTGGAAAAAAAGTAGTCCCAAATCATTTTCATGTCAAATTAGGCTTGACTTTCTTAACAAGACTACTAAAAAGCAAGAACTAAAATTAAGAATCAATAAATGGGATGGATTCAAACTATAAAGTTTCCTCTCAGAAAAATAAAAAAAAATAAGGTGAAGAGACAGCTTACATTTTGGGAGTAAATTTTTGCCACAGGCATGTCAGATAGAGCACCGATAGATAAAGAACATAAAAAATCTTAACACCAAATAACAAACAACTCAATCAATAAATGTGATAAGGGGCTGAACAGATACTTCTCATAAGAAGATATACAATTTATCAACAAATACATGAAAAATTTTCAACATCCCTAGCAATTAGAAAAATGCTAACCAAAAGTAGTTCAGTCAGAATGGCAGCTATTAAGAATAAAAACAAGGACTGGGGTTGTGGCTCAGTGGTAGAGAGCTTGTCTAGCATGTGCAAGGCACTGGGTTTGGTTCTTATCAGCACATATAAATAAGTAAATAAAATAAAGATCTATGAGCAACTAATAAAAATACTAAAAAATTATAAAAACAACAATAAGTGTTGGCAAGAATGTGTAGAAAATGAATATTCAAACATTGCTGTTGGGACTGCAAATTGGTTCAGCTAATATGGAAAGCAGTTTGGAGATTCCATAGAAAACTGGGAATGAAACTACCATTTGACCCAGCTATCTCACTCTTGGGTCTATACCTAAAGGGCTTAAAAACATTATACTATAGGAACACAGCCACATCAATATTTATAAAAGCACAATTTACAATAGATAAATTGTGAGACCAACTTAGATGTCCTTTAGTACATGAATGGATATACACAATGGAATATTACTTAGCATTAAAAGAGAATAAAATTATGGCATTTGCAGGTAAATGAATGGAGAATATAATGCTAAGTGAATTAAGCCAATCACAAATAAGCAAATGCTGGATGTTTTCTATGATATAAGGATGCTGATTTATAATGGGGATGGTGGGGAACACGGGAGAAATAGACAAACTTTAGATAGAGCAAAGGAGAGAAATGGTAAGGTAGGAGGGATTGCGGCAGGAAAAATGATAAAATGATATGGACATCATTACCCTAAGTACACGTATGAAGACATGAATGGTGTTATGCTACTTTGTGTATAACCAAAGACATGAAAAATTGTGCTCTATATGTGTAATATGAATTTAATTGCATTCTGCTGTTATGTATAACAAATTCAAATAAATAAAAATAGATGAATAGATAAAGAAAATGTGGCACATATACACAAAGAAACATTACTTAGCATTAAAGGAAAATAAAATTGTGGTGCTGGCAGGTAAATGGATGGAGATGGATAATATCATGGTAAGCAAAATTACCCAATCTTAAAAAAAGGAGGGGGGGACTGAAAGTTTTCTCTCATAAGTGTATGCTAATCCATAATGGGAGGGTCATGAGATGAGTGAAGAAATTTGGAGGGAATAGAAAAAATGGTGAAATGAGATGGACATCATTACCCTAGGTACGTGTATGATTGCAAGAATAATGTGAATCTATTTCATGTACAATCAGGGAAGTAAAAAATTCTGTTTCATTTGTGTACAATGAATTGAAGAGCTATCTACTCTCATGTATAACTGATTAGAACTAATAAAAATGTATTTTAAAAAAGAATGAGAATTGTGCTGGGGATGTGGCTCAGTAGTAAAGTGCTTGCCTGGCATGCATGAGGCCCTGGGTTCAAATACCCAAGCACCAAAACAAAAAAAGAGAGAGAGAATTATAAAAAAAAAAATGTTTTCAGTAACCTTATAAGCATCTGTGAAAAAACTCTTAAATACAATTTATTTTACATATCATGATTCAAAGTATTCCAAAAAAAATAATTTTTAGAATCTCCTAACAGTTTTAAGGCTTTTTAATGAATTGGGTTCAAGTCACATTTTTGGTTTTTTGTTTCGCCAGGGATTGAACCTAGCAGTGATTGAACCCAGCTCTGATTAACCACTGAGCCACATCCCAGGCCCTTTGTATTTTTTATTTTGATACAGGGTCTCAATAAGATGCTTAGGGCCTTGCTACATTATTTGAGACTCTCTTTAAACTTCAATCATCTTGCCTGAATGTCTCAAGTAGCTGGGATTACAGGTGTGTGCCACCTTGTAATTTATCTGAAGAAGGAGGAAGGTTTTTTTTAAGCAGATATCTGGGCTTCTCAGTCTTATAAAGGTACACTGCCTCATGTATCAACAGGTTCTTCATTTTCTTGGTAACATATTTTACATGAGGTCAAAATGTCAAATTAAAATTGTAGAGGATTAGATGGAAAATTATTGGCCTTAATAATCCATGCTATTAAAATTAGGTATTTGTAGTATTGTTTTAATCAGAAAAAGTAAAAAAGACAACAGAGTTACTTTTCTAAATAGAAGTCAATATTTTATTTCATTGAATATTTCAAATGATAACTGTGGGAAATGCTGTAATGTCATAATCTACTGCCTCCTAATATCATTGCTTCTCTCTGGTAATTATTGCCTTTAAAGTTTTGACCTAAGAAACAACTAAAAATTAAGGACTGGTTCAGGTAACTTGTAAAAAGGTTGCACATATATACCTTCTAAATAACAAAATCATCAAAATACACAATAGCACTGCTTTAATTAATGATCATGTCCAACTACTTGAAATGATGGGATGCTGAGACACAGGAGTTGCAGAGAAGGAGAAGAGAAGGAGATGTGGAAAGATCCTTCATCAAATAAGCTCTAGACACAGCATCAAGATGTCTGAAAAGATGCTCAACAGCACATGTCACTGAGGGAATAAATTCAAAAGTACTAGAAGATGCCAATAACCACTCATAAATAACACACACTCACACAAAGCTCAATAGCAAAGAATACTTATTGGTTGCAGAGCTCAGGATGGACCCTTGATTGTTGCTGGGATGCCATGTACAGTCTTCTGGGTAAAGAGCACTGTAGATTTTATTCTTAATAAAGCTACCATATGATCTAGCAATCACACTTTCAGATTTTACACACATTATTTGTAAACTAATGCCCACAGAAAAGGTTACTGAAGGTTTAATTCTTGTCCTTAAGGCCAATTTAATAATGAGGACATGGATCTGAAAATAAGGAAAAGCAGATATAGTATTGCTTTGCTAACAAAGGAGAGCACAGGGGACTCCAGTCGTAGAGGCTGTGATTCTACTCATCACAGAAAACAGGGTTTTGTTTTGATTTTGGGTACTGGAGAGTGAACTCAGGGGCACACAACCACTTAGCCACATCTCCAGCCCTATTATGTATTTTTATTTACAGACAGGGTCTCAATGAGTTGCTTAGCACTTCCCTAGCTTTGAACTCATGATCCTCCTGCATCAGTCTCCTGAACTTCTGGGATTAGAGGCATACCCACCACCTGCATGGCAGAATAAGCATTGTTCAAAAAAAGTATTTAAAAGCTGCCTGCTAGATACTTCTTCTATGAGAATTATGATTCATTTCTCAATTTGAGAAATGCCATTTCTTAGATATTCTGGTGCCATACCTAAAGTATGAATTCCTTGGTTCCTGTAGTGGATACGTGCTTAAAGTTGTCTGGCTCCAATATGGTAAAAGTTAATCTTGTTCCTTGCACTCAGGATAAGAAGTGGGAGGGGTAAAGAGGAAAGGAAGCCATGTCTATCTCAAAAGAAGTCTCAGTGGCAGTGTGGCATGGGTTATATTCAAAGCATGAGGTGGACCACTGCTACATATGCAAGTGATGACAGCAGCTTCATTACTTTACACTGTGAACTGGAAGAAATACAAACACTATTTTGCAAACTAATGGAGAGGTAAATGTACTTCCAAAAAATTTCCATTGAAAACCCCAAAAATATAGCCTGTTTATTCGTTCAAAAATGAAACTTAAAAGCATTTCACTAAGTGAAAGAAGCCAGGATGCAAAAGATACTTCTTTTATTCCACTTATGCAACATTACTGTGGAGACAATATTAAGTATACCTAAGACTACTGTTTTTCTGAATTGGACAAAATAGCAACCCTTGGATTAAAATTGGATGTGGCCTGGCATCCTGTGCCTGCAGTCCCAGCTCTTCAAGAAGCTGAGCATAAGCTCACCAGTGTGAGACCAGGCTGGGCATCACAGCAAGATTCTGTCTCAAAAACAAACAAATAAACAAACAAAAAAAAAACCCAGAAACAACAATAACAACAAATGAAAAAATACCAAGTTCACTTAAGATGAAGGATATTTTTTGTACTGTGCTGGGATGACACATAAATGAATACCTGCCATTTTTCAAAACAATGAAATTCATTTTACAAAGCCTGAACTCTAATGTAAGTAAATGAAAATAAGAACTTTAAAAAGAAAGTGAGCTAAGGAACTTTTACCAGTACTGTTTAAAATGGAAATTATGAGACTGTAGATAAGATCTGAGTTAATGTATATCAACTCTGTACTCTAATAGGTAAGGAAATACTTTATTACAACCAGAGATATGGAAAATTGTGTTGTATATGTGTAATAAGTATTGTAATGCATTCTTCTGTCATTTATTTTTTTTAAAAAATCAATAAAAAAGAAGCATTGAAGAGAACTTATAAACTGCTACTAAAATGAAAAAAAAATATGCATATGGTGGCTAGTTGGAACTAGGCTGTGTGCTGTTGGACAGCAAATTAAGGTGAAAGGAGACCCTCATCATTATACAAAATACATGTATGAAGGTGTGAATTTGGTGTCAACATACCTTATTTATAATCAGAGATATGATAAAATATGGTATAATGGAGTATTAAGAATTGTAATGCAAAAATAAAGAAATAAAATCTATGAGGAAAAAAATCAATCAAACAAAAAAAAAGAGTCAAAATGGAAATCTAGACTGAGCCTGCTACAGTTCATCATGGTAAGAGACAATGATGTGAACTTGCATAGCTTGATAATGGTACACATGGAGAAATCTAGAAAGAAAGAAGCAAGTGTCACAGTTAGTATATATACAAATATAGCAACCAGTTCTGTGAAGATAGTCCAGAGCAGCGACCCCTAGTGTTTGTGTGTTCCTGTATTATATTTCTTTAGAGTTCTTTTAGTGAAATTATATTTCAGATAAATTTTCCCTTTTATTTTAAAAAAAAATTGCTACATAGTGCTTTGTTTTTCACAAATAGTTTAGCAGCCAGAAACAGACCCATAACCCCGGCTTCTTGAGAGGCTAGGGCAAGAGAATTTCAAGTTAGAGGCCAAACTTCTCAATTTTGACAGACTGCCTTAAGTTAAAAAGAAAGAAAGAAAGAAAGAAAGAAAGAAAGAAAGAAAGAAAGAAAGAAAGAAAGAAAGAAAGAAAGGGAGGAAGGAAGGAAGGAAGGAAGGAAGGAAGGAAGGAAGGAAGGAAGAAAAGATATGGATTAACTCAGTAATTGAGTGCCCCTGGGTTCACATCCCTGTGTTTTATTTTTTTGTGTGTGTGGTATTGGGACTCAAAGGACCAGGAGCAGACTAAGCTAGTGTTTTGACACGGAGTTACATCTTCAGCTCCCCATGTAGCCAAGACTTTTTAAAAAAGATTAAAAAAAATGATATACCAGTTTAAAACCAGCAGGCCAGCTCAATTTAATAAAGAACTGAAAATTCAGGAAACATAACAACAGTTGGTGACAAAGTCAAGAAATTGGCATTCCCATAAATTTCTGCTAGAATTGTGAAATGACATACACTATGGACAGAAAGCAGTTTGATGATTCATACATAAAATTTTCACATAACTCACTGACTCTACTCCCAGCTCTATACTCAAATGACCTGGAAAACAGACACTCAAACACCTGTATACGAATGTTTATAAAAGCATCATTCACACCAACTCTAATAGGTAAGTAAGTTTATTACAAATTATTGATGAAGAATTCATAAACTCACAAAAAGGTGAAAACAATCCAAATGTCTATCAACAAATAAGCAGATAGTGAAAATGTGCACTGTGCGTGTGCACATGCCTATAAAAACAAAAGCAATGCTGATATATGCTACTACATATATGAATCTCAGAAATATTAAACTGAGTAAACAAAACTGAAATAAAAATATATAGAGAGTATAATTTCATTCATGTGAAATACCCAGGATATGTACCTTTGCAGACTGAAAATGCAGTTGTCTGGGCCTGGGAGGGCAGATGGGAGAGTTTTTGCTTGATGGAAACATGGTTTTCTTTTGTAGTGACTAAAAGGTTAGAAAGAAGTTAAATATGGTGATTACACAGCAATATTGTCAATGTCACTAGATTGCATATTTAAAATGTTCACTGTTATCAGAACTTAATTTCAAAAAAAAAATCAAACATATAACCACAAACAACACTGGAATTCTACTGAATTGCAACAAATACAAGTTTCTCATGAATGACAGGCATTGGGGAACTATAGAGTCTCCCATGTACTCTGCACCCCAAACACAAAGCTTGGATGGTAAATCTAGCTTCCAGGGGTTTCTATCCTACTATAAAGCCCTATTCCTGCTTCTTTATATACGTTAGTCCTTACATTTCCCCCAAAGTTTACAGCCTGTGTGGAGGAATAATGTTTTTTTTTAAATTTTATTTTGGTTCTAGGAGTTGACCAAAGGGAGCTTAAACATGAAGCCACATCCCAAGCCATTTTTATTTTATATTTTGAGACAGGTCTTGCTAAGTTGCTTAGCACCTCACTATGTTGAGGAGACTGGCCTCAAACTTACTTTCTCCTACTTCAGACTCCTGAACCACTAGGATGACAGACCTGTGCCAATGTACCTGATGGAACCTGATTTTACAAATGACTGAATTAAGGCTCAGAGACAAACTGATTGTTTCAGGTTCACCCACCATGTAGACCAGTGATTAATACTCTCCTGAATTCCAAATTACTCTTTTATCTAGAGGATAAAAAAACCTGTTAATGATTGTTTCTAGATGGAGGAGAAGGCATGAAGCAAGTATTTCAAAGGGGCACCAGGAACCTGTTGGGTGTGCCTTGATTGTTGTGATGGTTTTATGGAGATATGAATATATCAAAACACAATAAATTGTTGATTGAATGTGTGCAATTTATTTTAACTGAATAAAATTGATATTCTTAAAATTAATAAATGATCAACCAAGGGGATTAATAAATGGCAAAAGAAGACATAAAAAGACATTCAACATCATAGATCATAGTGAATTGTGATTAATGTATCCATTAGCATGGCTAAAATCCAAAAATCTGCCAGTGTCAACTGCTGGTACAGGAAGAGAAACAACAGCAACTGTCATTCATGGCTAGTGGGATCACAAAATTATACAGCCCACTTGGGAAGAGAGTTTGGCATTATTAAGCTGTATTCTTACCATATTTCCACCAACCACATCGTAGGTGTTTATCTTATGGAGTTGAGAACTGATCTACACATAAAATACTCATGCAAATGCTGATAACCCCTTGGACTGGGGATATAGCTCAGTGGTAGACCACCTGCCTAGTAAGCATGAGGCTTCATGTTCAATTCCCAGAATCACACACACACAAAAATCTTTCTAGCTTCTTTATTCATAATTACCAAGAACAGAAAACAACCAAGATATCCTACAATAAGTGTTTGCATTTTATTAAAAAAAATGGACATATCCATAAAACAGAGAGTCCTTCAGCCATAAAAGAGTAATGGGCTAACAAATATAAAAGACAAGAAGGCATCTTTAATGCATCTTGCTTAGGGAAACAGCTGGCATAAAAGGTCACATCTATGTAATTCCAAGTATAGGACACTCTGGATAAGGCTAAACAACAAAAACAAAATTAAGGAGTTCCAGGGATTCAGAGGATATAGAAAAAGATGAAGATGTAAAGATTTGGGATCAGGCTGGGGATGTGGCTCAAGCAGTAGCGCGCTTGCCTGGCATGCGCGGGGCTCTGGGTTCGATCCTCAGCATCATATAAAAATAAAATAAAGATGTTGTGTCCACCAAAAATTATAATATTAAAAAAAATTGGGATCTTTGGGTGCTGAACATATTCTGTTAGATATCATAATGGTAGCTTTTCAAGACTGTGCTTTTCCCAGTACTTAAAAGCACAGCACAGCCAAACATTGTGGTGCACACACATATTCCTAGAGGCTCAGGAGGCAGAGGCAAGAGGTTTCAAAGTTCAATGCTGGCCTCAACAATTTATTGAGGCCCTAAGAAACCCAGTGGTACCCTGTTTTATAAAATTAAAAGGGCTGAGGTTGTGGATCATTGGTTTGCATCACTGGGTTCAATCCCCAGGACCAAAAAACAAAATAAACAAACACACTAAAAAAGAATCAAAGAAGAAACACCTACACAATAAGTAGGTTAATACATACTGATGCATCTATATGGGTATAATTATATTGCTTTGATAATTACATCAAATGCACTATAGAAAGGCAAGATATAAAAACTAGGAGTAGGGCTGGGGTTGTGGCTCAGTGGAAGAGTGCTTGCCTCACACACGTGAGGCACTGGGTTCAATTCTCAACACCACATAAAAAAATAAAAAAATGTAAAGATATTGTGCCCATGTATAACTAAATATATATAACCCACTGGATCAGAGGAGTCAATCTCTGTAAAGTCCTTTTTATGATTTTTCAACCCAGATCCTTTCAGCTGTAGACTCAAANATATATATATATATATATATATATATATATATGAAGATAAACTAGGAGTAACTCTGTGGGAAGCAGGCATTCATTCACATGCTACAAGGAGCTTCATTATTCTGAAAACCTAAAATTGTTCTGAAAAATCAAATCTGTTAATTATGACAAAAAGTACAGGATTATTGTTCTCCTCTCTCAACCAAACAATACTCTAGAACTGGCCCTTGACAATCAATGAATTTTTTTAGCACTGAGAATTAATGGCCAACCAAAATCTTGTCTTCATTTTATTCTATTTCCCAATGAGATTTGGCTGGTTCTTTCCTATCAGTTGTTCAACCTAATCCATTTTTACAACTTTTATTTTCTTTCTTTCTTTTTAAAGAGAAAGAGAGAGAGAGACAGAGATTTTTTTTTTAGTCTTTTGACTTTTTTTTATTAGTTGCTCAAGACAATACAATGATCTTGACATATCATACATTTGATTCAAATGGGATATGAATTCTCATTTTTCCACATGTACAGGTTGCAGGATCACATTGGTTATACAGCCACATATATACATACAGTAATACTAGTGTCTGTTGTATTCTTCTCCCCTCCCTATACCCCCTCCCCGCCCCTCTCCTCCCATTACCTCTACCTACCCAATCTACTTGACACATTTTTCTCTCTCTTTTTTTTCCCCATCACACCATGATATATGTATTTTGTATAACGATGAGGGTCTCCTTCCATCTTCCGTGTAATTCTACTTCTCCCTCTCATTCTCTCCCACCTCTCTTCCCTGTTTAGTGGTAATCTTCTTCTCATGCTCTTCCTCCCTACTCTGTTTTGAATCACCACCCTTATATCAGAGAAGACATTCGGCATTTGTTTTTTAGGGATTGGCTAACTTTACTTAGCATAATCTGCTCTAATGCCATCCATTTCCCTGCAAATGCCATGATTTTGTTATTTTTTAGTGCTGAGTAATATTACATTGTGTATAAATGCTGCATTTTTTATCCATTTGTCTATTGAAGGGCATCTAGGTTGGTTCCACAGTCTAGCTATTGTGAATTGTGCTGCTATGAACATTGATGTAGCTTGTGTCCCTGTAGAATGCTCTTTTTAAGTCTTTTGGGTATAGTCTGAGAAGGGGAATAGCTGGGTCAAATGGTGGTTCTATTTCGAGCTTTCCAAGGAATCTCCATACTGCTTTCCAAATTGTCTGCACCAATTTGCAGTCCCACCAGCAATGTACAAGTGTACCTTTTTCCCCACATCCTCACCAACACCTGTTGTTGTTTGACTTCATAATGGCTGCCATTCTTACTGGAGTGAGATGGTATCTTAGAGTGGTTTTAATTTGCATTTCTATGATTGCTAGAGATGGTGAGCATTTTTTGTGTGTGTAATTGTTGATTAATTGTATATCCTCTCCTGAGAAGTGTCTGTTCAGGTCCTTGGCCCCTTTGTTGATTGGGTTATTTGTTTCTTTAGTGTTTTGTAGTTTTTGTTGTAGAGGTCTTTCACCTCTTTTATCAGATCGATAACTTCACTATCTTCTATTTTATTGGAGTATAAGGTTTCAAAATAATTTCTAATTATCTTCTGTATTTCTGTAGTGTCTGTTGTGATATTGCCTTTTTCATCCTGTATGCTAGTAATTTGAGTTCTATCGTTTTATCTTCTTTAGCGTGGCTAAGGGTCTGTCGATCTTATTTATTTTTTCAAAGAACCAACTTTTAGTTTTGTCAATTTTTTCAATTGTTTCTTTTGTTTCAATTTCATTGATTTCAGCTCTGATTTTAATTATTTCTTGCCTTCTACTGCATTTGCTGTTGTTTTGCTCTTCTTTTTCTAGGGCTTTGAGATGAAGTGTGAGATCATTTATTTGTTGTTTTTTTCTTTTTTTGAGGAATGAACTCCAAGCAATGAATTTTCCTCTTAGAACTACTTTCAATGTGTCCCATAGATTCCTATATGTTGTGTCTGTGTTTTCATTTATCTCTAAGAATTTTTTAATTTTCTCCTTGATGTCTTCTGTAACCCATCATTCATTCAGTAACATATTATTCATTCTCCAACTGATGTAGGAGTTTTTCTTCCTTCTTTTATCATTGATTTCCAGTTTCATTCCATTATGATCGGATAAGATGCATGGTATTATCTCTACTCCTTTATAATTGCTAAGAGTTGTCCTATGGCATAATATATGGTCTATTTTTGAGAAGGATCCATGTGCTGAAGAGAAAAAAAGTATATCCGCTTGATGATGGTCTATATATTCTATATATGTCAGCTAAGTCTAGGTTATTGATTACTTTATTGAGTTCTATTGTTTCTTTATTCAACTTTTGTTTGCAAGATCTGTCCAATGGTGAGAGAGGTGAGTTAAATTCACCCATAATTATTGTGTTGTGGTCTGTTTGTCTCTTGAACTTGAGGAGAATTTGTTTTATGAACATAGCAGCACCATTGTTTGGGGCATATATATTGATGATTATTATGTCTTGTTGGTGAATGGTTCCCTTGAGCAGTATATAGTGTCCTTCTTTATCCCTTTTGATTAACTTAGGCTTGAAGTCAATTTTATTTGGTATGAGTATGGCCACCCTGCTTGCTTCCGACATCCATGTGAGTGGTATGATTTTTCCCAACCTTTCACCTTCAGCCTGTGTATGTCTTTTCCTGTCATATGAGTCTCCTGTAGGCAGCATATTGTTGGATCTGTTTTTTTAATGCATGTTACCAGCCTATATCGCTTAATTGGTGAGTTTAAGCCACTAATGTTTAGGGTTACTATTAATATAAGGTTTGTACTTCCAGTCATGTTTGTTTATTTTTTTATTTTTTATTTTTTAATCTGGTTAGTTTTTCCTCTTTAATTAGTTTTTTCCCCCCCCCCCCTTTACTGAGTTACTTCCCACTCTTGGTTTTGGTTGTTGTTTTTCATTTCCTCTTTGTATAGTGTTTTGCCCAAAATGCTTTGCGGTGCTGGTTTTCTGGCTGCGAATTCTTTTAACTTTTGTTTATCAAACCTGAAGCTTAATTTTGCTGGATACAATATTCTTGGTAGGCACCCATTATCTTTCAGCATTTGAAATACATTGTTCTAGGATCTTCTCGCTTTTAGTGTCTGTGATGAAAAATCAGCCATTAACCTAATTGGTTTACCCCTAAATGTAATCTGCCTCCTTTCTCTTGTAGCTTTAATATTCTCTCCTTCTTCTGTATATTGGATATCTTTATAATAATGTGTCTTGTTGTGGGTCTCTTGTGGTTTTGTACATTCGGTGTCCTGTAGGCTTCTAGGATTTGGACTTCCATTTCTTTTTTCATGTCTGGAAAGTTTTCTATAATTATATCATTTAACAGATTGCTCATTCCTTTGGTTTGGACCTCTATGCCTTCCTCTATCCCAATGACTCTTAAGTTTGGTTTCTTTATGATATCCCTTATTTCTTAGATGTTTTGCTCATGGTTTCTTACCAGTCTTTCTGAGTTGACTAGACTCTTTTCGAGATGATATATTTTATCTTTGTTGTCTTATGTTCTGACTTCTACTTGGTCTACTCTACTCGTGATACCCTCATTTGAGTTTTTAATTTGGTTTATAATTTCCTTCATTTCTAGGATTTCTGTTTGACTTTTTTTATAACCTCTATCTCCCTGTAGAGTTGTTCTTTTGCTTCTTGAATTTGTTTGTTTAATTCATTGTTGAAGTGATCTTTAATTGTTTGCATTTGCTGTCTAATGTCCTCTTTAAGATTCCATTCCATCTGAATCAAGTATGTCTTGAATTCTTTATGTGACCATTTTTCTGATGCATCTAGCATCTCCTGTAAATTGAAGCTGTCCTGCATTGTTTGTGTTCCTTTTTTTCCTTGTCTTTTTTTTTTTTTTCATCATGCTCATGTTTCTTTCTAGCTCTGTTTGACTTCTGTGTTATTATTTTCTCCTATAAATTTGTTTTGGTTTTGTATATCTCTGAGATTGCTCCTTTGTGATGAGATACAATTGTAAATTTGTGATGGGTTTAATTTAAATTAAAGTAAATTCATTAGTTTCATAAAAGGCATACAGATTCTGATGGCGTATAGAGAACTGAGGTTTGGTCTTAGGACTTTATGTTTAGGTCGGAAGATGTGATGGTATGGGGGTTAGTATATCTTAGCTTCTTTGGAGGATTGCTCTAATGAAGGGGAATATTAACAGGAGAATAGATAGGAATATTTTGGGGTAGCTAAGGACTTAGGAACACTATAGACAGCCTCAGAACATTCACCGATTTGCATTTAGTAAATTACATGTAATAGAAGTAGTAATGCTTGGGAGGAAAGGTAGGGGAAAGGGAAGGAATAAATCAAGAAAGAGAAAGAAAGAGAAAAAAAGAAATAAAAATTAAAATTAAAAATAAAATGCACTCTTAGAGTTCTATTTTCTTTTCTTCCAGTAGGTGGAGCTGTGCTTTCTAGACTAAGTCTGTGTCCTCAGGATGTAGGAAACAATCCCTGTGAGGCAGCTCTCCCTCCCCAGCCGGGTGTCTCTCTAATCCCCATTGCTTAGGGTTGCTCCTGGTCTCTAGCCCCCTCGCTTCTCCTGCCCGCCAGGCCCTACTTACTGGGACCGGTCTCCACAGTTCTAGCTATACTCTGGGCCTGCAGTTTCCTGGATGCCCTGCTCTCTTGAACGACTGGGTGCACTCTCTGTTTGCCATCCACCTAGACCCCAAGGTTGTGGAATGCCAGAGTTGGAAACCGACAGCCTATTCTGTCTGATTCCCTCTGATAGCCACGCACCCAAGAGCTGTTGAGACAGGTTTCGTTTTTTGCCACTGGTGGGAAGGGGAGCTGGAGGTTAGGTGCCTTTTCTGTTTCCCTTGGCTCTGATATTCATGCCCACAGAGAGATGGAGAGAGATTTTTTGAGTTTTCCCAGCTGAATGGAGGCGGGGGCTGAGGGTCACACACATGTTCTGTCTCCAAATTTGCTGCGGTGCAATCCAATCCACCGAATGCTGATGATGTCAGTTCTCTGATATGGTCGTGGCCGGTTTCCTCACTGGGGTGTTCGGTGAGGAGGGTGGATCTGGGCTATTTCTCTCCTAAGTCCCAGCTTCAGATCTTGGTCTGGTGCCCTGTGGAGGCGCCATTGGCAGATCCTCACCGGATCTGAAGTTCCATTTCTCTGTGCTGCTCGCAGGTCTACACAGTGCTCAATCACCTCCAGCTGCGGCGGGTTGCTGATCAGCCAGCCAGTATCTCCGCACACGTGGTAGCTCAGATTTACTGGAGTCTGAGCCCCATCGCTGCCCCTCAGATGTTCAAACTCTTCCCTTAGGTTTCGTTGTAGCCCAACTTTGCTGAATATTCCTGACAAGACAACATCTGGCTGTTCTGAACTCACTCACTGCTGGTGCAGTGGCGCAGTTCACGGGGGTGCTACCTTCCTACCCACCACCATCTTCAAAAGCCTAAAAAAAGTCTTCTTGAGTTTTGTACTTTGGGGTTAAACTGGAATGTTCTGTAATAACAGCTAATTAGATGTAGGTACAGAAATCAACTTTCCTGCTCAGATGAAGGATACATGGTTCTAATGCTCCCACTGTAGGGGAGGGCATGGGGGTCTACTCCACAACTGTGACCTTCTACCATCATGGTGCAGAGGATGTGGGGTTCTACTCACCTCATCTAGCAAAGAGTGTGGTGATCCATTTCCCATAATGACCAAAAGGTATGGGAATGTAATTTTATAATATATGTTCATATATGTATTTATATATACACTGATGTATTTATATATACACATATATACTTAAACATATATTCACATATATTCATATGCAAAATGTAATCCATACATATCCATATTCATATGTATACTCACACACACTCATTTAAATATTCATGTACATATGCATGCTGATATATACATGCTCATATTCATATGAATATACAGGTTATGTAAAAAGTCACATTGCTATTTATACCTATTCATGCTTATATTTGTATGTATATCTATATACATACTCATATTAATATATTCATATTTATATACACGTTTATGGCATGATTATATATATTCATATACATATATACTCATGTGTACATTCATATACATATTTGTTTTACACAGCGTTTTCACTGCTATGACTAAAAGACCTAACAGGAACATTTTTAGGAGACAAAAGGTTTATTTGGATCCTCACAGTTTTAGAGGTCTCAATACATAGAGAGCTGGCTCTATTTCTTGGAGTTCAAGATGAGGAAGAAGGTCATGGCAGAGAGAAGTGGCTCATGTGATGATCATGAGACAGAGAGAATCTCCACTCACCAGGTCCAAAATAAAACCCCAAAGTATCTCTAGAATAATGTACAAATAAATCTATAGATGAACCTAGAGATGATGAAATGGATCCCAGTGCCTTCTGCTCAACCTGGGTAACGGATTACTGTGCCCTCTCCTAAGTGCTGGAAGTAGATCTCCACATCTTCCAGCAAGTGAGGGGAGTGTTTTCCTTGTGGGGAGTAGGTGCCTCTGCTCATCAAATCTGAGGGCCCAGATTCACAGACCCTCTCCCTGGTAAGGTGTGGTGAACCATGCATACTCCTCCTGGTCAGAGGAGTTAATCTCTGTTTCCACCATCTAATGATTTCCAATTCCAGAAAATTCCAGATCTACTCCCATGAATATGTATGTGAATATGTATATGATCATAAATGAGTCTATAAATATGGTATGTAAATTAATATATATGTGAATATGCATATGAGTATATATATAAATATAAATGTTTAGATTAATATGAATATATGTATAAGTCTATGCATATGAGTATGAACATTTGGATGCATATGAATATGAACATGTGTATGAATATGAATATTTGTATACATGAGTAAGAATATGTACAGGAATATAAATGTGAAGACTAATATTTATATGAGTATGAATATGAATATATGTGCTGATATAAATATGAAGTTAATATATATGTGAACATGTACATAAATGTGTATATGCATATGAATAAGATATATATGTACATGGGTATGTATATGAATGTGTTTCCATGAATATAAATATGAATATCTACAGAAAAATATATATGATATGAATATGAATATGTACATGAATATGAATATTAATAAAAAACATGAATAATACATAAATGTATATATAAATATGTGTACAATAGGAATATATGAATGAATATATGCATATGTATATGAATATGTATGTAATATATATATGAATATGTATATGAGATATGTATGAATAGATCCCAGTACCTCTGCATAGCGTGCAGAATGGATCACCATTTTTTCCAGATGAATTGAATAGATCTTTACACCCTCCAGACCATGAAGGGTCTTGATCCTCATGGAAGTAATAGGTCCCCTGTGTCCTTCACCCTGCAAGGAGAGTAGATTCCACTGCCCTGTACCTGATGAGTGAATTAAAATTACACATCCTTGACCTGAACAGGAAGTTAATCCCTGTAGTCTCTATCTGATGTGTTCTTTCTAGAATATGTCACTTCAATCATGATATACAAAGCTGAAGAAGACATATGTATGCATATACACATATATAGACATATATTCATATATGTATCAAAATGCCATCTTCTCAGTATGAAGAACGGATTACTGTGCCCTGTGCTAGATGAGAAGAGGAGATCTGTAGGTCATTGACCCTTGAGAGGAGTACTTGGTTAGAATCACTAAATGAATATGAATGTGTACATGTATTTGAATATGGATATCAATGTGTGTTTAAATATCAGTGTGTATATGTACATAAAGTTGAATGTTTACATGTACATGAACATAAATATGAGGATGTTTATGAGTTTTCATATATACATGTACATGTTTTCAACTATAAATCTGTATGAATATGAATGTGTACATGTATTTTAATATGAAATACATGTGTACATGTGTAAAAATGTATATATCAGTATGTATAAATATGGGTATGTACATGTGTATAAAAGGTAGAGAAATATAAATATATACATAAGCACACATATGAATATTACCATGTACCTGAATATTCATATTTTCATAAATATGTACATAAATTTGTATATACTCAAAAATATTATATGTGTACCAATATTAATATGTGTGAATACATGAATATTTTTATTAATATGAATATGATTTTGATGTTTATGAATATACATATATATGTATATATATGTGTGTATATATATATATACATATGTATGTGAAGTGGTACACCAATGTGTATATAAACATAAAAATGAGTATGCATATGTATATGGAAACATATGTATATGAATTAGAACATATTTCCTTTGCTCCTATGGGGATTGGATCACCATGCTCTCTGCTACAAGAGATGACCACATCTCCACACCCTGCAGACCATGCACGTTCTTGGTCCCCAGGAAAAAATGGGTCCCAGTGTTCTTTACCTGGTGAAAGGAGAATATTCTTATGCCCTACACCTGGTGAGTGCCTTTGAATCATTTACCTTTTATCTGATCAGGGGAGTTGATCAATAAATGCTCAATCTGATGAGATCCCACTTCAGAATATTCTAGTCAAACCCTAAAAGAATAAAACTGGGCCAGATGCTACAGATGCCAGATGCTATTGATGGGTGGATGAATATATATAAATGAATCTATAGATAATAGGTGAAATACACCTCAATTACACCCACTCAGTATGGGGAATGGAACACCTTTTTCTCCTCTAGACAGGGGAGTACATCTCTTGCCCTTCC
Organism: Marmota marmota marmota; assembly: GCF_001458135.2. Taxonomy (NCBI): domain Eukaryota; kingdom Metazoa; phylum Chordata; class Mammalia; order Rodentia; family Sciuridae; genus Marmota; species Marmota marmota. The sequence continues at coordinate 38,476 of NW_026005963.1, read as the reverse complement.
ACAAGATAGTATTTCTTTTTAGGGGGACTTAGGACCCGGATCTTTCACACCTTGAGGAGCCCAGTTTCCCTTGACTTCCATTGGGAGAAGAGTGTAGAAATATATATAACCCACTGGATCAGAGGAGTCAATCTCTGTAAAGTCCTTTTTATGATTTTTCAACCCAGATCCTTTCAGCTGTAGACTCAAAGTATAAACTGGAGAAGTCATGAATATGTATATGCATATATGGAAATATGGTCATTCACGTAAAATATGAATTTGCATATGCACACGATTTACATGAAAATGGATATAAATACACATGTTAATACATACATTAATATGAACATGAATATAATAAGGATGTATATAAATATGAGCATATGTATATGTGAATATGTAATGAGATAAAAATATGTATTAATGTGAATATAAATAAAATACAATTGTGTATTAATGTGAATATAAATATGGACACAATATGTGTATGAATATAAAGTTGTATTTGTACATATACATAGAGTTCAATATGCACATGTACATGAATATAACTATGAGGATGCATATGAGAATGAATATGTACACCTACATTATTATACATGCATGTAAATGTATGTGTGAATAAGAATATGGACATACATAAATATGACTATGAATATGGGCACTTGTACATTTATATCAATGTAAATACCAATGTTTATGAATATATGCACATGTGCATGAACATGTACAGGTATCAAATATATGTACATGAATATGAATATGTAGAAGAATATGTATATGAGTATTAACATAAATATGTGTGAATATGAATATGCACATGAATATAAATGTGATTGTGATATGTGTATAAATATGTATGTGAATAGGTAAGTGAAGGCTTACATGGATGTGCATATGAATATACAAGTGAGTATGTATATGTATATGGAAGCACATGTATATGAATTAGAACTACGTGCCTTCTGCTCATATGGGGATGGATTACCATGTTCTATGCTTGATGAGGTGAGAAGATTTCTATGCCCTCCACACCATGGGGACTGTTAGTTTCCAAGGAGAATAAAACTATGTGTCCTTTACTCCATGAGAGTAAAAGATCCTTATGCTGCACACCTGTGAGGGCATTAGAATTATTTATGTTTGAATTCATCAGGAGAGTTGATAAATAAATAATCCATATATATATATATATATATATATATATATATATATAGAGAGAGAGAGAGAGAGAGAGAGAGAGAGTTAGCATCAAGTTTTCTGATTAGATTTCTCCTGTTTCAAAGATACTGAAAATCTTCTTACCTCCATGTCCCTAACAGTATCCTGACTTGGGAAATGCAAGACTCCTCAGTGCTGCTGCCCATATTCCCTGAGCTTCTGTCTTCTGCTTCTGGTGCCTAAATTCAGACATTTGGGAATAAGGATGGCAAACATTTCCATTACTATGATATAGTTACCATAAGTTTTCTTTCAAGATCACATGAATTTTTTGAAATGTTATTTTATTTACCTTAACATACAAATGTAATGTCTATGATCATTCAGTTTCTGAATTGAATCTGTAGCTACAAAATCTTTTGGGGAAGAAACTTTTCAATGAGACCATAATCAGTCTAGATTCACATTGAAGGAATGGCAAAAAATATGTTAGAAAAGAAAATACTTCTTATGAAAACAGGAAATATTTTTCTCTATATTATTGTGAGTGACTCTTCTTTACAAAAGAAAATTTAGTGAAACTAAAAGAAATTATTTGTTTTACTTCTAAAAATGTTCATTTACTCAATATAGGCAAATTTTTATTTATAGATTGAGAAATTAGTGCTAAGAATTAAATCATGTCTTAAATTCTATGTGCTTTCCCAATAATTGTGCAGAAGTGAAGAATAAAGCTCATACATAGATCTTCTTGGAGAAGATGACAATTCTAGAAATTTTCAGGTATTCAAGAACAAAGTTTTTGTTTGTTGTTTGTTTGTTTGTTTGTTTTTTAACATAGTGGAATTTAAGACCTATTCAAATAAATGGGTATCTCATTGTCTACAACAAGCCATGAAAAAGAAGTATTTTTTTATTTGATCACGAATTTAAATTTATTCTACCCTTTTGGTGTGTTCTTTCATGACTGGGATTTTTTTTAATCAGAAAATTTAGTGATTTACATAAAAAATGATTAAATATGGAAAATTCTGGTGTTGAGTTTCTGGTATTTCTCAATGGTTTATCTTAGTAAAGAAGAACTTTAAAGCTTATATAACACCTGGGAGCAGATGGAAATTGCAGAAATACATCAGGCATTAAGGAACAATGTTTTGTGACCAACAAGATGTTAACTATCATCAGATAAATGGACCTTTGGTTATGTATATAAATATCATTGTTCCAAGTCATGAAAATATAGTATGTTGTCTTTTATTACAAATTTAAGTTTGTTCCTACCTTCCTTCATCTCTAGAATATTTTTAAATCTCTAATGGTGCCTCAATTTAAAAGGATATCTATGCTGTAGTGAAAAGGAAGACAAAGTCATTCAGATGTAATGAATCTAGGAAAATTTTTTTAAATATAATATCTTTACTTGGATGTAAATATGAACCATGAATTTTATTGGAAGTCACCTTTAAAAGCATTCTTATATAGAAATTTTGAATAGATCCCTCTTGGAGCTTATGGATTGGAAAAATTGGATATGAAATATTTTTAGTTCTAGAAAGTTGTGTAAAGCTAAATACTGCCAATTTTTGACTACAGACTGGAAAAACATTCATTAAAGATAATAACAATTGTGATATTATAAATTATACTAAATACTATCCAATAAAGTATAGTATGAAAATTAATGCAAATAATAATACTATGAAAGTTCAAAGAAGTCCTGTAACACATTAGGAAAAAATACCTGTGTCCTGGTTATGATGTAATAAGAGTCGGACTTTAAAACGACTTCCTCCAGAACCCTCCTAGGAGCCTCCTCTTCCTCCTCTTCCGTTCAGATTTTTAACTGAAGCTTCCAAGATGAGGTTTTATGGAGCAAACAGCTTTAGCTCATCTTTCAGTAAACCGGTAATCTTGTTGTTTTTCATCTAAAGTCTGAAAGACTTGTCTTGCAGTAGGCAGGGAAATAGTCCCCAAAGGAAAGACAAAGCTTTTTCCATACTCAGATAATGGCAGACAAGCAGCATCTGGATAAAAATCTTTGTGTGTGCTTATCTTTCATTTTCCATATTGAATGACACTCAGATATTTTGTGTGGGGTTCTGAATTTAACAAACAAATCTAAGGCCCCTCATGAGGATCTAAAATTGATAGGATTGTCATAAAAAATGAAAGAAAATATAAAAACTATGCAAGGTTATTTGTGCATAAAATACATTTAAAATATATTTCTCACATCCGTCTATTGAAAAATGGTTCAGAGTAAAATTACTCCTTTATCAATGAAATGCCTCCATATGAGATTTGATGTCTAACTTTCTTGATGGTGAAAAGGAAAATACAGAAAAGTGAACCAGGACCTCCTGTACTGGAAAGAAAGGGGGTGACAGTGGGAGACAAGAAAAATGGATGAGGGGCTGGGGTTGTGGCTCAACAGTTCAGCGCTCGCCTAGTATGTTTGAGGTGTGGGGTTCAATCCACAGCACCTCATAAAAATAAAATAAATTAAAAAAATGTATTTGTGTCAACTACAGCTTAAAAAAATTAATTAAAAAAAGAAAGATGGAGACAATAAAATGATAAAAGGAGCAAGAAATTCTAAGACAAATGAAACTTCTACCAGAGGGCTGGAAGAGAGATAAGGGGGCCTCCTTCCTGAGTATGCCACTTATTTCTTCATTGTAGTGTTTATTACTTCTATCCATCAGTCTGGTTCCACTAGGAGTCCCCATGTTAGTGTTCTCCACCACCTGTCACTTGAGTCCTGTTTGAATATGAAGGGGATCTGTTCTCATTATTGACTGCTGTTCCAAATCAGTAAATTGTCCTGACCCTGTTAATATCTCTTCCGTAATATCAGTCCCATGTCTCCAGTTACTTTCTGCCTGCTCAGTGCAGAGATCCATCCAATTAGATCTCCACAGCAAGTAATCCCCTCTAGAAAGACATCCTTTAGCTAGTGTGACCCAGTCATGGGGAGGCAGAGCCTCACTACAGACCAATTCAATTAGACTTTGAACAAAAGGCAAATTGGGGCTCTACGTGAAATGGGCAAATTTTAATTTCTTTAACGTTTTAAAAGGAAGAGCAGCATGAATTAACTCTCCTTGGCTTTGATCATTTATCTGTTCAAAAATTGGAAAGAGTTTGGGCAGGGGCTGGGACTCAGTTCTAGCCACTTGCCTGGCATATGTGAGGCCCTGGGTTCGATTCTCAGCACCTCATATAAATAAATAAAATAAAGGTCTATCAACAACTTAAAAAATGTTTAAAAAAATTGGAAAGAGTTTAAATCCTGCAATAGCTTCTCCTTCCTGTAAGGCTGTCCTGAGGCCACCTTGGAGTGGAGAAAGTTTTGCGATTGTCAATGCAGAGAAATCAAGTCTCAGTCTCCCTTAAGGGAGAGGGCAAACCCCAAATAGCTGGGGAAGGACTATTTAAATGTAAATTTTTGAGGTTCACTTTCAACTCAGATTCTTCCTCTAACTTAGCCTCCTCTTCTGAATCTCCTGGTGCAGACTTTCCCCCTTGACTCATTGAAATTTGATCTGGGCCATTTCCCTGCATAGCAGGCATCCTGATCAATGAATTTTCCTTGTGCATTTTTAACTCTCTTCCTTGACTCTGGTCTGCTAATAATGGGACAAGCTTTGATTTTGCCCGAGGCTTTCTCTCTGAGGTCTACCAGTTACAAATTGGGCATGACTTTGTCCTGCCCTTAGTCTTTCTTCCTGCCTTTGGTACATCACATTAGCTACAGATAGAGAAATCCTTCTTGGAGCTGGGCAAGGCTGCTTTCCAGGTCCTATGCTTCTGGCTGCATCTCTAAGTCCAATGTGTAAGTCTTCTGATGACCCCTGGCCGAGATCTTGGTCTGAATGTAAACACATTTCTGTTGCTGTCCACAACTTTTTTTTTATGTTCTCAATCATACTTCTAGGCTAGTATCTGAAATGCAACCTTCAAACCTCCTACTGAGCCTCTCCCAAGTATGCAAATCAGCTGATTCCTCCTCACAGAACCATGGATAAGTGTCCCTAATTATTTCTAAAAACTGAATGAGCTGAACTCTTTGGATCTCCTTTTCTTTTTGCCTGATTATTGTCTTCAGAATCATAAAATAGATTGCTCTCTTTGAAGACAAAGAATTCTACATATTTTGTTAAACATGTGACTCACTTTCCTCTCTCCTGGTACTTTCAAGAACCAATCCAAAAAAAAAAAAAAAAAAAAGAACCAATCCACAATACTCTGAATATATAAGCACTCTTTTTTGTATTGGAGAGAAAGCCACACCCATTAGGTACCTTGAGTCCAGGAGGCCAGTGGTCCCTGTTTCATGTGCTACCTATTGCCCACATCCTTTGGAAACAATGAAATTGAGATCACTCTGTGTGGCTTAGGTTGTCAATGAAAAGACCACAGAAACACAGATGTACTATTTTCACAAAGTGGGGATTGTGGACAAATCTACAACCTCAGGGGTCCTCCTCCATGCCAGAAGGCGAGAGAACTGGAGAGAGGTGCACCGGGAACCCCTCTATTTGTTAAGGAAAAGACATGCAATAGAATATTCCACCCAAATAAGGCAGAGGATAGTGTTTCAAAAGAGGCATTGCTCAATCCCATTGGTTAACGCTCAAGCCCAGACCTGAGGCACTTCCTTGTCAAGCGGAGGTAAAGGCCCCTAGCTTTGCAAAATGTGTGGCATGGGATGCCAGTCCAGTACCCCCATTACCAAAGGCTGAGGGGGGTGCTTAGCTCATGTGCATGGCAGCCCCTAACAACTGACTTTATTTTTGTGACATTTGCATAGTAAACTGGAATTCACATAATGCAATCATCAGAGCCTTAGACTGCATGGCAGGTGATCTTGGAACAATCTCTCAGGCTTTGTCTTATGCATCTTTAAGATCAGAATTATTCCAACCAGGACTCAAAATTCTGTAAAGGTAAAAACAAAGTAAATACTGAACCAAGAATAGTTCCTGACACAGTTGAGGCTCTCAATTTCTTGAATTCAATGCTACAATCCATGTTTTGGTTGGTGATGCAAAGTACATCTGAGAGTCTGTAACTCCATAGTTCCTTTCTTTTTTATTTTATTGTTATTTTTAGATATACATGACAGTAGAATATATTTTGGCAAATTGTGCATGCTTGGAGTATAATTTATTCTAATGAGAATCTTAATTCTTGTGGTTGCACATGATGTGAAGTTACCCTGGTCATATATTCAAATACAGGGATAGGAAAGTCATGTATGATTTCATTGGTTCCTTTCTGTCACCTTGAGCTATATTTGAACAGACTTTAGTGTTTTCAGGATTATTTTTCATTATTATTTTATTCAGGTTGAATTCTCACAAGAGAGCCCAGTATATAATGTGTGATGTAGTTACATTTACAATGTTGCAGTAAAATTACCCCATTCACCTTGTTTCAAACATTTAATCCCTGCCTAGAAGAAAACCAAGTATCTGATGAGCAGATACTGACTCTCATGCCCTCCAAGGTCCTGGCAATCACCTTTCTTCTTTCTTATTCTAAGATTTCCAATTGTGGGATATATCATATGAATGTAGTCACAGCACGTGAGAATTTTCATGTTTGATTTTATTTACTTCACTTATCATTTTTGAGGTTCATTCATGTTGCAGCCTGTGTCAATAATTCATTTTTTATGGCAGAGTAATATAAAAACATACATCTGGATGCTATATATAGTTGTATATTTGCTTACATGAATATATTTATATGTACCTGTGCTTACTCAGGCAAGTAAACATACAAATACATACACACTTTTTTATCCACTCTTCTCTTAATGGACATTTGGGTTTTCATCTCTGTCCTCGTGTGAATAGTAATGCCATTAACATTCATGTACAAGTGTTTAAGTATCTGTTTTCAATTTGGGGGGGACTACAGCTAGGAATGGAATAGTAGATTATAGGGTAATTCTATGTTTAATAATTAGCAAACATCAAATTATTTTCTATACTTTCTTTATCATTTTATATTCTTACCATAACTCTGTGGGAGTTCTAATTTCCTCACATAATTACCAACAGTTATTATCCACCCCCCCCCCTTTTTAAATGAAGCCATTCTATTGGTGATGAAGTGCTATTACATGGTATTTGGTGGGTTTTGTTGTTGTTACTGTTGTAATGGTTTTGGTACAGGGAAACAAACTCCAAGGTGGTTCACCACTGATCTTCTGCCATTTTTTTTGTATAGGGACAGAGTCTCACTAAATTTCCCAGGGTGCCCTCAAACTTGCAATCCTTTTGCCTTAGTCTCCTGAGTCACTTGAATATAAGCATGTATCTATTTTTAGACAGAAAAAAAGAGAGAGAGAGAAAGACATCAATGTGCCTCTAATAGAATTTCACTGAAAGAAATTTTAAGAACTGTAAAGCTGGAAGAAATAAAACTGACCCAGTATTAAGGTCTGAGATGCAACGTCAACTAATACTTTATAGTATACAAATGAAGCCAGATATAGTGAAAATTACTAAAACTATTGAACAAAACCCAGATACCTATACAGAAAAAAATCCACAAAGTATTTGTAACTATTTAATTTGTTTTAAGATACTATTTTAATCCTATCTTAATAATTTTTTTTCAGAGGAGAAATGTTATGAATTAGAGAAAAAAAATTAAGGAGTGTGTCAACGTTGCTTTAGATTAATTTAGGCAGAAACTGATCTTTGTTTCTCCACTTAGTTTTCAGACGTTTAATTATTTAAGTGTCACAACTGATTAGCACCAAAGGATTGATTGTGCAATAGCCATTGGCTATGAGCATTTGGAGGATGCTCAAGCAGGATGGGGTCAGTGGTACACAATGTGCCTGTGAAGAGGGAGATGATTCAGTCCACACAGTACAGGATCTCAAAGCAGCTGATGAGCAACAGGATGGTGTGAGTGGCCCTTTGTTCTGGGGAACTTCTTGGAGAAAAATGGGGGCTATGGAAATACTTGGATCGTTGTTTATGTCTATGCAAGAGAATTATCATGTATGCACTGGAAAGAACCATAAGACCCAGAAATAGGAGATCTCTGAATGCCATGAAAGCAAGAAAGAAGGTCCTGCTCCTGTAGTTCATGAGCAGAAAGGAACAGCGGTCAGTGAGAAACAGAAACCCAGGCTGGGTCTTATTGGGAGTGGCCACAATGCAGAGGAGCAGGTTGCTGGAGAGGGACATGGTGAGGAACCATAAGAAGATGAATAGCCCCATAATGGGATTAGTGGATTTCAGTTTAAAGTGGGCCAACCAGGAGCCACTGGGGCTGATGGTGATGGCCTGAAGCATACTCAGGACACAGGTGGTGCAGATGGAGAGTCCCCTCATGACCCTGTTTAGGAAGGCAAGCACTTTGCATTTGAAGTCACCTGGAATGTCCTGTGTTTCCCAAATGTTTGTGGACACCAAAAGACTCATGGTGAGGAGCATGAGAATGTGTGTTAGATCCAAGTGGGTGACAGGGAGGTCGGTGAGCCTGGGCTTTTTGCCCACAAGGACAGCAGCAGTGTGGAGACAAAGCAGAAAGGTGTTTGCTGGGATCCCAATGCCAGCCTGAGGATAGAAGTCATTTCTTATGGCAACATAACTGAATCATTGGTCCATCTTCATCAGGATCCTGGGAAGAAAAACAGGAACATTTGATAGAAACAGCTTTTCATTGACATGCTTCTAGTCCATCCACCACCTTTACAATGTCTAGAATCATGATTAGCAACAAATACCTTTGTAAAGAGGACAGGGTCTTATTCTTCACCTTAATTTCAAGTTAAGGGCTGGTTTGTGGTTCCAAGGTAGAGCACTGGCCTACCATGAATGGAGACCTAGCTTTATCCCAAACACTAAAATAGGAAAAAAGTAAATAAAATATAAATTAAAAATAAATTTTATCTCAAGCATCTGTAATTCTTCTGAGGAATGATTTTGTACACTCCCTATAATTTCATGGAAGTGCTCAGATCTTACTCTTGTCATTGAACCTGTATACCTAAGGTTTTTCTTAATAGGATAAATTACGTGATTAAAATGGTCAGCTTTTCTATCTTCTCTGCATATTTCTTAAAGATTAAGATGCTGTTGTATTTGGCTTTGATCTGAAGTATCTAAAATATTGCTGCTTATATAAAAATATTTACCACAACCTGTTGATGTACAGTTAAGATAAGCAGAAATAGAAGTCTTGGCCTGGGGTTTCGCTCTGTAGTAGAGCTCTTGCCTAGCATGTGTAGGGTACTGGAGTCAGTTCTTGTCCCCCCCAAACAAAAATAAATAAATAAAACTATTGTGTCCATCTATAAATAAATTGTTTATATATATATACACATGTATATATATATATATGGAAATAATATCAATATGCCCATTCCCATGTTTCTTTATTCAAGTGTAGAATTGTAAAGAGTTTAATAATGTTTTTTCTCCTCGGACTTGGCCTTCATTTATTTCAGGTCCCACAATTTACTGTGAGGATACTGTCATCATACCTAATGATTTATGCCTCAGTGTATGTCATCCATTAGTGTGGGTCAGGTTAGTACTTTCCTTCTGGTATTGTTGGAGTGAGTAATTAAATATGTGCTTGACATATATAAAGCACAATAAAATCATTCATTATTGTTTTGATATTTGTCTCTAATCTTGGTGTGGGGGAGTAAATGCAATATGTTAAAGAATTCTTAGTATAGGTAAAAAATGCCCATGTAAGATTGGCCTCCTTTGGCAAAAATTTGATTCTTAAGACCTGTAGTATTGGACATTATTTTCTTCTCATTTTAAAATTTCTACATGCAATAAACATAGATGTTTCCACATTCCAATTTTCTTCCAGGGGAATATGGAGAGAGCTGGTGGGGTCTCCTTCTCAATTTTTATCTCTGCTTAGAAATGCCACAGTATATGGTTTTATTTTTGTTAGGTGTTTTGTATCAGTGATGAAAATGGAAAGATCACAATGAACACTATGAAATACAGATTATATATTATACTATTTTGAAAATTCACACTCTAATAAAACATAAAATCTTGACAACATCAACAAATTTCTAGAGACACATGACCTACCCAAATAGAATCAGGAGGACACAGAAAATTAAAAGAGATCAAATTCAAGCAATGTAATACAATACACCACCAAAAGCCTACCAAGAAAAAAAGACCAGGACCAGATAGATTCTTGGTGGAGTCTACCAGACCTTGAGAAATAAATACCACTAGTGCTCCTCAAATCATCCCATAAAATAGAAAAGGAGGTAACACTTTCAAACTCATTCTAAAAAGCTAGCATCACCCTGATACCAAAAGCAGACAAAGACACACCAAGGAAAAATATTCTGATTAATATTCCTAATGAACATATATAAAAATTATTCATAAATTACTGGAAAATCACCTTCAAAAACATATTAAAACATAGTGCACCAGGGATGCGAGGTTAGTTCAACATACAGAAATCAATAAACATAATTCATCACATTAATGCACTTACAGACAAGAACCAAATGATTATATAAATATATGCAAAAAAAAAGCACATACACACACACTTGACTAATTACAGCATCCATTCCTGTTCAAAACATTAGAAAATCTAGGGACAGTAGGAACATACATGAACTTTATAAAAACTATATGGTAAACCCAAGATCAACATCAATTAAATGAAAAATTAAAAGCATGCCCTCTAAAGGTGGAAACAAGAGAATGATGTCCCCTTTCACCACTTCTATTCAACATAGTCCTGAAAATTCTAGCCAGAGCAGTTACACAAAAGAAATATTCAGGGATACAAATAGGAAAATAAAAACACAAACTATCACCATTTACAGATGACATGTTGCTATAATCAGAAGATCCAAAAATTCCACCAGAAAACTTATTGAACACATATCTTGCACAGTACCAGAATATGAAATTAACACCCACAAATTAATTGTGTTCTTATACATCAGGAATGAATAAACTAAAAGAAAAATTAGGAAAACTATTTCAGTCACAATAGCCTCAAAGAAAGTAAAATATTTGTGAATCAATCGAACAAAGAAGAGAATGTCCTCAACCATGAAATCTACATCACACTAAAGAGATAAATTGAAAAAGACCTTAGAAGATGGCAATGTCTCCCATGTAGTTGGATAGGCAGAATTAATATGGTCAAAATGGTCATATGACCAAAAGCACCGCACATATTCAGTGTAATTCCCATTAAGGTTCTAATATTGTTCTTATAGAAACAGGAAAAGCAGTCATGAAATTCACTTGGAATAATAAGAGACCCAGAATGGACAAAGCAATGCTCAGCAAGAAAAGTAAAACAGGAGGCATCACCATACCAGACCTTAACTTATGTTACAGAGCTATAGTAACAGAACAGCATGATATTGGCACCAAAACGGGCTTGAAGACAAATGGTACAGAATAGAAGATAAAGAGAAGAAAACCACACGAATGCAGTGATCTCATACGAGACAAAGGCACCATAAACATACATTGAAGAAAAGACACTCTTTTCAAAAAAAAAAGGTGCTGGAAAAACTGGAAATCAATGTGTAATAAAATAAAATTAGACTCCTATCTCCCATGCTGCTCAAAATTTAATTCAATGTGGATCAAGGATCTAAGCATTAGACCCAAGAAATTGCACCCACTACACAAAAATGTAGGCTCAAATCTCCAACTGACTTCCTCAACAATACTTTTAAAACAAAAGAATTATAACCCTCTCTCAAATACAAAATGGTGCTGTGGATGTGAATAAGTGGTTGTGTGTTCCTGAGTTTAATCCATACTAACCCCTACCCCTCCCACCAAAAAAAGAGTAAATTCATAGGATGGTATCAAATTAGAAAGTTTCTTTACAGAAAAGAAAACAAGCAAGATATGAAGAGAGAGCCTAGAGAATTGGAGAAAATCTTTTCAACCTACACCTCAGAGAGAGAGCACTAATCATCAGGACATATAAAGAAATAAAAATATTTTTTAAAAAAGATATTCCAATTAATAAATAGGCAAAGGAAGTGAACAGGCACTTCACATAAGAAGAAATATGAATTGTCAACAAATATATGAAGATTTGAAACATTTTAAGTTCTATAAATTTATGTAAAGATAGAAATTGTTGGACTTTGAATTATTATTCCTCATGAGTCCTTATACTTTAAAATCACTCATGTAAGATAATATATATAATATCTTAAATGTATTATAATAAAACAAAATAAAATCCTATCTATTACATGAAAATTACTACCTGACTTAAACTTAAAGAGGTCCTGTAGCACATTAGGAAAAGTACCTCTGTCCTGGTTATGGTGTGGCAAGAGTCAGATGTAACAATGCATTCTTCCAGTTCCTACCTAGGAGCTTCCCCTTCATTCCCTTCCACTCAGATTTTGAGCTGTGGCTTCCAAGATGAGGTTATATGGAGCAGATATCTTAAGCTCATCTCTCAATAGACTACTAATCTTGTTGCATCTGAAGTCTGACAGCATCTGTCTTGCATAATTAGACAAGGCATCCTCAAAGGAAAAGAAAACTACTACTTTCATTCTCAGACAGTGGTAAACAAGCCCCATCTGGATGAAAACTTTTTGCGTGTGTATCTCTCATCTTCCAAGTGACCTTGGGTTTTAATGGGTACCAATCATAGAAAACATATCTTAGCTCACTAACATGGATCCAAATGGGGTACAGCCTGGCAGAAAAGAACAAAGTATGAAAAATAGAGTGTTAGATATGAAGAAATATAAGTTAGGAAGATGGATTTCTCAGGTCTGTGTGCTGGAAAAAAAACTCATAGCCATGACATTCAGATATCAATAAATTTGCCTCTCAATTTTGATTTCTACATACTTTGAGCCAGTAAACCCAGTGAGTTGGGAAACCGAGTCAGGAACATCACAAGTTTTGAGCCAGCCAAGGCAACTTAGCAGGACTCTAAGCAACTAAGAGAGACCTTTTCTCAAAATAAAAAATAATAATAATAATTAAAATTTTTAAAAAGGCTTGGGAATGTGTCTCTGTGGTTGAGCACACCTGGGTTCAATCCCTGGTACCAAAACAAATAAATCCCTTTGTTGAGAGAAGAAAATATATACCTATCACCTGAGTCATGCTTGGATATGGACTGGATTTATTCTTGGGTTTAAATACACAGTCCTCATGGAACATTTCTGGTCCCACCTGAGTTGGAAAGTCATTTCTCCAGCCAGTGTAAATTCGAGCTTAGCCATGAGTAGGTTGGTGTGAGAAATTTGGATTAGGACTTTCTCCCGCTCAGTTTCAGAAATTAAAAAAGAGAATGATCTTCCTGATACATGGGACAAGCCAAATGCCTACTGCTGTGCTCACTGAGAACTCTGTCTCACAACCCCATATGAGCTTTGTGTATTGATCCTACAATGTGTACCCTTTTCCACTTTGCATGAGTTCACTTGCTGAATTCCCACTAAAGCTTGACAGGTAAAGTGTTCTCATTTAATGGGTAACATGAGAGAAGTGAGGTGGACTATGAAAAACACATCTTAGATCACTATTTCCTGAAGCACAGATGGAGTAAAATACCACTAGATCAATTTTTGTTTTAATATGAAGGAGTCACTTGTTAGTAAACAGAGAGAGACAGATACTTGGTGTAGGGATGTAAAGGTGTTCACCTTGGGCATTCAAGGTACTCATTTCCTGTCTAAGGTCTTTTTTCCACTGGTCTTCATAAAGAAGGTGAGTATTGTAAGAGTGGATTTGGTTGACCTGATGGTAGGAAAAGACCATGAAAATTTCAAAAGAAACATGGCAAACAGAAGAAAGGGCTATTGTGCTGTGGTATTAATTCTCAGTACAGAGGCATCTGTATCACTCATGAGGACTGCTGATCTCTCAAGGTAAAAGGATAGAAAATGAGAAAGAAAGGAAAGGAATTCATGCTTGACCTAAGAGTAAGTGTCTCCTACTATTTACATCCTTCTTCACTGTGGTGCATTTGTTAGAATCACCAAACCAACACAATGTTCCCAACGTGGGTACACCATTGTGAACCTCTGTACAGCTGGAGAAGCATTGAGAAAAGCAGTCTTGAATATACACAATTACCCTGCCTACTTCCTTTCTTCCTCCTTCCTATTGTTCATTTGGATTCAAGTCTTCAGTTAGCACAGCCTCACTTTATACATGGGAACAAAGCTTGCTCAAAGCCACTTTCCACGTGGTCAATCAGGGCAGGAATTGAGATTTGGACCAGCGTCTTCCTGTTATGGAGACAGTGCTCAGGAGAGTCATTGGGGCCTTGAGATTTGGGACTTGAGTGTTGACATCAAGAGTAAAGAGAATCCCCCTCTGTGAACCTTCTGGGAAGGGTGAAGTATTCTGGACAGGACTCAGGGCTCGGGCTGCCCAAGGGCTCAGATTAGGGACTGTACAGGTTTCCTGTACAGTCTGCCTTCCCAAGAGACCTGAGAAAGGAACTGGTGACACAGATTCCTGGTTCTGTTGGCCTAGATGGTTCCTGAACCTAAGGACTCTGAATAAGAGAGTCAACAAGAAGCAAATCCAATGCATCTCTTTTCTCTCTACTAGGAAAAAAAAAAATTGGCCAAATACTGAAATTTCTTCCTTTCACTTGAAAAGAGAAAAGCTCTGAACTGAGTAGTCTGGGCTTCTATGGTTATCCAAGCATGCCAACAGGCCCCAGACCCTCCCTATTTTGCATTCCTATTTTGTCTTCTCAAGAAGGTAACAGGGGAAGGGGAAGAAAGAAAAAAACTAAGAGCTAGAGGCCCAGTGGATTTTACTGACATCTCATTGGCCAGTGCATAATCGTAGCTACTCCTGTCTGCAAAGGATATGGGAGAATGTAGTTTGTTTGGGGGCTTTTTGTTTATTGGTTTTGTTCTATTTTTGGTTCCAGGGACTGAACCCAGGTGTGCTTAACAACCGAACAACAACTCCAGACCTTTTAATCTATTAGAGACAGGGACTCACTATGTTGCTTAGGGCCTAAGTTGCTGATGCTGGCCTCTTGTTGGCAGCAGGTCCACCCTGGCCCCTGGAGCCCTACCTCCACTAGTTTGTTCTGCATGCCAGTGTGGCCAGCTCACAAGGCCATGGCGAACTTGCGGTTTTTCTGTTCCTGCTTGTCCATCTGAGACATATGTATCCCACGGGAATGCCTTGACCTTTTCTGGTCTGATGGACTTATTGTTAAGGGAGGTTTCGGTACCTGACAATAATAGATGTTGAAACTAAATTTCTCCCCCCTCCCTCCTGCTTTTGGGTAGTTTTCCACTTCTGCTGCTTGGGGTATAAAAAAGGTGTGTTAGCAATAAAGATTATTGACTCCTGGATGAAGAACCTTGGTGTCCTGTGTGTCTTTTAACCTCACCGTCCCTCGCCGGACTCGGCTCCCTTGGCCGGACGCGGCAGCCTCTAACATGGGTCTTCCTGCTTCAGCCTCAGCAGCAGCTGGGATTACAGGGATGTGTCATTGCACCTGGCTACTTTGTGTTTTATTTATTTAGGTGCTGGGGATGGAATCTGGAGCCACACACATGTTAAGCACAAGCTCTATCACTGAACTGCGCCTCCAGCCTTAACACTGTCATTTTGAAATTATGGCAACACCTTTTTTTTAAAATGTGGGGCTGCAAGTCACCAGTAGCTAACAAACCTCACTCTTGGTAACTGGCAGTTGGTTTCTCAAAGGGCCTGACCACACACCCATGATAGCCCAAGAAAGATCCTGAATGACTCCAAGGAATAGTCCAGGCCCCATGGAATAAAAGAGGGTTGTCTGGAGCTTAGCCCAAGCAACCAGCTATGATGGGATGGCTGTATAGCAGAGCCAGTGCAAGGTCTCGAGGGCTGGCAGTGTGGGCTGCTAGTAAGGATGGAGTCTGGATCTGAATGACCCCTGATGGGCTGTTGAAGAGATGGGCGGGGATGGTCAAGTTGAGCTATTGTTCTTTCATGTGTGTTGGGGTGGGGGGATGCAGGAACCAGGTGAGGAGGGGCAAAGGGTGAGAGCATTTGGGAGCAGAGGGATAGCCCAGAGGCCTGTGGCTGGGATACAAGTGTTGGCCATACTAAATATTCTGAGCATATGAGTACTGAGGTGTTATTGGTACATGTGGGTCTTCGAGGGTCCATGAATGCCTCCTCTGTGACTCAGTGCACATCCCAGACTGGTGAGAGGCACTGCATCCCAAGATGTTTGCACCCCCAGATCGGCCTCCCCCACCTTCTGGCCACAAGGAGATGCTTGTCTGTTCCATCAGTACTGCCATGTGACTTATGTCCAGCCTACCCATGTGCAAGCCATCAGTCACAAAACCCCAGCTCCACTAGGTTTCAGTATCCATGGAAATTGACTGCCTCCCCTACCAGAAGGAGACATTCACTCATAATTAGATCAAGGGATTATATCATGCCTACCAGAAATCTCTCTTTATATATCTGCCTTTCTCAGTGTAGATGTCACTCTTGTGTACTGTCGATTTTTGCTCCCTTCATGGTGACAAGGTGGCCTGAGTCCTGACTGGGGTTGCAAGTCACCAGTGGCTGACAAACCTCAATCTTGGTCACTGGCAGTTGGTTCCCTGAAGGGTCTGACCACACCCCCATGAGAGCCCAAGAAAGATCCTGAATGACTCCCAAAAGGCTGTGTGACCTACGACTCCTCACTTGATTGACTTCTCTGGGCCTCTGACAACTGGGAAACAGGGTGAGTCTTCTCAATTTCCAGTGTGTGTTGAAGGTGATGGTTTGGTGGGGAAGGTGTTTCAGGCAGGGATGCAGCATGAGCAAAGGAAAGATCTAGAATACTGGGAAGCTCCTTCATTGTGGATCTGGCAAGGGCTGGTGATGGGCATCCATGGCTGGGGCAGGTCCAGTGCTCAGCCTGTGGTTATGAACTGCAGAGGACCCAGTGGGCCCTTACCAGAATCAGCAGCCTCAGTGTCTACACCTAAGATGCTGCCATCCCAAGTTTGACCTCCCTACCTTCTGGCCACAAGGAGATGCTTGCCTGTTCCATCAGTACTGCCATGTGACTCGGACCACCATCACTTGTTATGAACAGCCCACCTGCTAGCTGTCCATTAGGACAGATCTACCACTGGTGCCTCTGGGCAGCACAGTCCTTTGGGTTACACAGTGACAGAAGAAGGTGAGGTGTCCCTCAGGGAAGGTGGCTTAGAAGCAGCTTAGTGTAGGGCCTCAAGGGTGGGGTGGTGCATTTCCCCCACCCCAGTGAATACCAAGACCCTAAGGTGCATAAGACTCAGCGCCACATCTGATTAAGAGACAGATTTTTTCATTCCCTACCACAACTACGTGCAGCAGTTCTGCCTGTGGCCGGCCTCACCCACCTGCCACCCAGAAACACTTTCCCACTTGTGCAGGGAGGATGCTTTAGGCTAGGTCTTGGATAGCCTCTTCATGCACCATATCCTTGCACCCATGTCCCTATCAGAGTCTCAAACATCATTCCAATGGACCCAAGTTTCCTTATGAGCCCTGTAACAAGCTTTCTGACTTCTCTGATGTTCCCTAAACCTTGTGTGTGGTGCCCTTTTTACTTCTTCCCAAGGTTGTGTGCACTCTCTAGCCTTTGTATACCTATGTGTCAATGAATACCAACTAAGACACAGAGGCTTTAGAGTTTTGAATCCAAAAAATTGCACAACCAGTCTGGCATGGTGTCACATGCATATAACATGTCAGACATAACATTCTCAGACAGAAGGATTACAAATTCAAGGTCAACCTTAGCAACTTAGCAAGCACCTAAGCAACTTAGTGAAGCCCTGTCTCAAAATAAAAAAAAAATTAAAATGGGGGCTGGAATTGTAGCTCTGTGGGTACAGTGTTTGCCTAAGCATGTGTGAGGTCCTGGGTTCTATCCTCAGCACCACATAAAAATAAATAAATAAAATAAAAGGTATTGTGTCCACCTAAAAATAAATATTAAAAAATAAATAAAATAAATAAAACTGGGTTGAGTTTTGTATCTGGGGAGAGATAGGGGTTTAATTTCATTTTGTTGCATATGGATTTCCAGTTTCCCCAGCACCATTAGTTGAAGAGGCTGTCTTTTCTCCAATGTATGTTTTTGGCACCTTTGTCTGATATAAGATAGTTGGAATTTTGTGGGTTGGTCTCTGTGTCCTCTATTCTCTACCATTGGACTACTGGTCTATTTTGGTGCCAAAACCATGCTGTTTTTGTTATTGTTGCTCTGTAGTATAGTTTAAGTTCTGGTATAGTGATGCCACCTGCTTTACTCTTCTTGCTGAGGATTGCTTTAGCTATTCTGGGTCTCTCCAGATGATTTTCATGACTGTTTTTTCTATTTCTGAGTAACATCATCAGGATTTTGATTGGAATTGCATTCAATTTGTGTAGTGCTTTTGGTAGTATAATCATTTTGATAATATTAATTCTGCCTATCCAAGAGCAAGGTAGATCTTCTCATCTTCTAAGGTCATCTTTGATTTCTTTCTTTAGGGTTCTGTAGTTTTCATTGTATAGGTCTTTCAACTCTTTTGTTAAGTTTATTTGCAAGTATTTTTTGAACCTATTATAAATGCATTAGTTTTCCTTTCAGAGGATTTGCCAGTGATATACAGAAATGTCTCTGATTTATTGGGGTTGATTTTATATCCTGCTACTTTGCTGAATTTATTTACTAGTTCTAGAAGGGTTTTTTTTTTGCTGAAACTTTTTGGGTCTTCTAGATAATAGAATCATATCATAAGCAATTAGTGCTAATTTGAGTTCTTCTTTTCCTATACATACCTTTTTAATTTCTTTCATCTGTCTAATTGCTTTGGCTAGTGTTTCAAGAACTATGTTGAACAGAAGTGGTGAAAGAGGGCATCCCTGTCTTGTTCCAGTTTTTACAGAGAATGCCTTCAAGTTTTCCCCATTTAGAATTATGTTGGCCCGGGGTTTAGCATAGATAGCTTTTACAATATTGAGACATGTTTCTATCATCCCTAATTTTTCTAGTGTTTTGAACATAAAGGGGTGCTCTCTTTTGTCAGATGCTTTTTTTGCATCTATTGAGATGATCATATGATTCCTATCTTTGAGTCTATTGATGTAATGAATTGTATTTATTGATTTCTGTAAGTTGAACCAACCTTGCATCCTTGGGATGAATCCCACTTGATCATGATGCACGATCTATTTGATATGCTTTTGTATTCAATTTGCCAGAATTTTATTAAGAATTTGTGCATCTATGTTCATTAGAGTTATTGGTCTGAAGTTTTCTTTCTTTGATGTGTCTTTTTCTGGTTTTGGGGATCAGGGTGATATTGGCCTCATAGTATGAGTTTGGAAGTGCTGCCTCTTTTTCTAGTTTTTTTTTTTAATGGAAAATGTAGTTTTAGAGCCATAAAAATGGAAGTAACTCTCTTCACAGTAACTGATGTTAAATCATCATATTTATGTGATGAAAATATTTATGAAAATAACAGCTACACTTATTTACTTACATATCTTTTACTTCTTTTGGTAGTATAATCAGTTTGATAATATTTACTTATATCTCTTTTGAAGTGCCAACTCTGGGGCAGGCATGTATCTACTGCTGGGTGTCCACCAGTAAAGCAAAAACAGAAAGACCAGTTCTCCCCTGACTTAGGGAGCACCCACTGTGAACCAAGTGCCTGCTATCTATGACTTCATTTAGTTTTCTTAATAACTTTGGGAAGAAAGTGGCATCAGCCATATATTACAGATGAGTAAACAGAGGCTCTGAGGGGTTAAAGTCTATTCAAGTCTCTATAAATATATAAAAAGCCATAATTCAAATGCATCCTGATCCACTCCAGAACTTGGTCCACTAACATTTATTACTTACTACTCACTACATATGAGAATATCCTTGAAAGATTTTATAAATCCCATGTTTGACACCTACTCTCCGGAGTTTCTTATTAAACTGGTCAGCACTACAGCCCACATATCAATGTTTTTGTGCCTAATTCTGACAATTAGAGTCACTTTTCTATTAAAAATCAGGGAAACATAGACAAAAAGATTGAACTCACTTGTCCAAAGCATACAGCAAGTTCACAACAGTACAGGGGGTGTGTCTCCACCTCAATACCTCTCCAAAGAGCTCATCATGTCCACACACACACACAAAAAAAAAATGTTGGGAGTACACTGGCCAACTCTTTCCCATGGCTTACTCCAGAAGCTTCCCAGAGAGTGAGAGAGACAGGATTCCAGGAGGCACCTTAGTGATCAATGGGCCTCGCCATATCAGGGAGTAGGGCAGAGCCTAGGAAAGAATAGAGGCTGCATGTGGGGATAAACTTTGCACAGCATATGAAGCCCTGAGCCTCCTTCTTCCCAGATATGCCTTGCCTAATTGCACAGATGCTAAAATGCTTGCTCAACTATTTAGGATCTTCTCCTATTTTATATCTCCCTTTCACATGGTTTTGGAAGTCTCATGCTTTGACATTTGTTGTAAATTTCTTCTGCAGTTTCCAAACTAGCCCAGGGTCAACCATGTGGAATTTGAGCCTGTACAGGCTACAGTGTTCATTTTACAGATTTCCACTTAGTTCACCTTTCCAATTCTCTTTAGAAATAACTTAATTTTCCTTTTGTTGTCATATCTGCATTAACTCTTCACATATTGATAATGGTTATGATAAAGAAAGTTTCTTCTGATTCCAATACCTGGTGCATCAGTGGATCTACTTGAAATGATTGTACTCTCTTTTGACTCCAAGTCACAGGGCTCCAATTTGTCTTCAATGCTTTATACGACTTCATACAAAATACACAGGAAATGGAGCCTAATTTCACATGGTTTCTCTCAGAGAAAGTGTAGGCCTCTCCTCTACCTCCATTAATGAAGCTGATCAGGTAGGTTCCTTAGAGAAAACTCCCAGCTTGGGCTCTGTCTCAGTTCAATGTTCAATCTGCCTGTGATCTCCTCGACCTCTGATCTTTAGCTCTGCCACTACTTTTTAATTTTCCATTTCATTTCAGATGGATTTTAATATTTTACTTACAGCTTGAAACTCAATACTGCCAGTTTGGAAGTGATGATGTACAGAACCAACACTATCCCCAAACCAGGTGCTCCATGTAAGAACAAACTAGGGAGGAGAGACCTGTCACACCCTGTGGGGAGAGGACCCCCAGAGCCACTGGGAAACCATAGGAGGTTCCAGGAATCCCCCGGGCCAAAGTGAAGGCATTGTAATTTATGGAATGAGTTTGGACTAATTAGAATCAGAATGAGAGTAACTGGAGTTGTCAAAAATATGGGGACATGATTCCAATCAAGATCCCCCTCCAGATGTGTCCAGGGAACTTAGAGAAAAGTTTAGACCTCAGATCTTCCTAGATTGCTCCCCCTTTATTCCAACAGGGAATAAAGTAAAATTTACAGACAGGGGACAGGTTCTGCTGGGGAAGCCACACTTCTGTGTTCTCCAATGGGATCTTGTCACTGTTCTACAGACATTAAAATTACACTCCTGCAGAGACAGAACTTAAAGATGTCTTTTCCTTAAAACTCAAGGAGTTCAAACAGTTTTGAGCTCTTCTCAGCTGCAAAGAGTCCTCCTTGCCTCAGCCATCTGGATGAGTGCCTCTTTGTCTTTAGGTGCACAATCAGAGTGCAGGTGGGTCCAAAAAATGCTGTGGAAGGAGGGAATTTGAGCCTAGTACTGAGATTTCTGGTAGCTGCAGAGGAGACATCAGCTATAACGGTTGTATTGAGCCCAGAAGACTGTGCTCTGCATGGTGCAGTGAGAATATTTTCTTCTAACAATGCTTGATTCTTTAAATTAGATTTTCCTAAAGTTCATAACTTTCTTCATAAGACATATCAAGTGATTTTAGGTTTTTAATTTATTTTAATTTAATGAGTTCTAGTAACATGACTTGCATGCAGTATGTCATCTAGAGATTTTAAATAATATTTATTTGTATACATAGTATCAGAAAAATCATAAGTTTTAAATATTTACATAATTTTAATCATATATTCGATGTGTAGCATTTACTGATATGATTGTTTGTGATTCAAAACTGGAGATAATAGGATGATTAGAAAAGTATTTTCTGGGTTTTCTCCAGGCACTACATGGAGAAAGACTTGTTTTGTTTAAGAGTATATCAAGTTGTTGGGGCTGGGGTAGGGGCTCAGTGGTAGAGCACTTGCTTAGCACATGCAGGTTGCTGGGTTCAATCCTCAGCACCAAATAAAAATAAAATAAAGGTATTGTGTCCAACTACAACTAAAAACCAAAAATATTTTTAAAAACTGTACATTAAATGCATACATCAGGAAACAGTCTAAGATTTTCCTGTTCCTAATACAGAAATTCACTTTTAAAAACAATTTTCCACTGATCTTAAGGCAATGAACAAACAAACCCATGAATTTCTGAATATGATTGCAAACACATGGCACAGGACACTCCTGATTTTCATTACTCCTGTTTGCAGAACTGCAGATATTTGATCACACTGAACTTAATGTCATCTGAAAGTCTTGAGACACAGGTAATTAAAATATTTCATTCAATGAGTATTATGTTACTTGGTTTTTATAAGGATCAAATGTCTGAAATGAATTAAAGCAGATACTGTATGTTACAGGAATTATGTGATAGAATGCATTCTTTTTGGTTTTGTTTCATAATACAATTTTTGAAAGAAGGAAATTAAAAAAACATTTTTTCTATTTTTTGGGGGGAGGTACGAGGGATTAAAGCCAGGGCTAGGGTTAACAACTGAGAAACATACCCAACTATTTTATTTTTATTTATTTTTTATTTTGAGGCAGGGTCTCACAAATTTGCTTAGAACTATGCTACATTACTGAGATTGGCTTTAACTGGTGATCCTACTGTCTCAGACTCCTGTGCCTGGCCTAGAACAATTTTTAGAAGTTATATATCACAGGTTAATATGGATCCATTTAAACTTATACTATAAAGTGCCCATAGATACTTGACTTATGTAAAACACATTTATAAGAATGGGCAAATGCCATTTATATGTACATACATGTCACAAAATAAGAGAGCTATATTCTAGTGATTCAATATGATCCATAAAAGCTGGAACACATATACATATTAGATTCCCAAATTTCTTTTTTCTGGAATTATCATGGGAGACAACTCCCAAACTCTGAATGAGTGAATGGAAAAAATTTTATTTTACCTAATCATTACTTGGTAGAAAAATTGTCATTTTTCTAGTGGTGGTAGAGAGTTTTCATTTTCCACAAATAGTGCATGTTGGCACTCATGCCTTGAAACTGAAAGTTTTATCACACAGAAGCCAAGAACACAAAGACTTTCTATATCAATAATAAGAAAGGGAATTAGATAGATGGTGGGTAAGGAGTGCAAAAAAAAAAAAAATAACAGAGCAAAGTTTTATAGCAAATAGGGTGATGAGGCTATAATGATGACTTATAAAATTCAAAATACCAGAGAAGAGTTTGCAGGTTTCCAATATAAAAATGATAACAAATTGAGAAGATGGAAATTGCCCTGATTTGATCACAACAAACTCTACACACATCTTGGATTATAATGCTAGGTCTCATATCTAAGTACAAACAGCAGATTCCAATTTAAAATTAAACTAAAGAATCAACACTTTGATGTTTTAACTTAGTTTCTACAGATTTTTAAATGATAGCTCATGTTCATAAATATTTTATATTTCTGCTTTCTCTTTTATCTTGGGTTATATATAGACCTATATGTACTACAAAGCCATTTGGCCACACATGCATGATTTTGTGATGACTGTTATTTTTCAATATATGGCTGGAAATGATTTAAAATACATATGTACTACTATTTCAGACTCTTGAATTAAAGCACAAACATGCCTTGTATAGAAAAACTTCCATTGGTAGATCAACATCAAATTTTCTGTATCAAGTTTATGCTTAGGTGTCTGAATTGAAAAATTGCTTACTTCTTTGAGATGATAATCAAGACTTTTTTAAAGGTCCATTCTTCATGCTTTGTTCAGATGATTTCTTTAATGAGAACCTTACAATGAAAGAACTTGGAATCTATTTTGACTGTGACTTTAGTTACCATACTAATTACAGTTGTCTTAGTAGAAAACATTAGAATATATTCCTGCTAATATTTGGTAACTGGAATTGGCTCACTTATGATAGTTATTCTGGTGGTGAGAGTAACAGGTATGTAAGATACATAGCTATAATGGGGATTCAAACTCAGTCCTAAAATGCCACCAAAGATCTTTCTACACATATTTTTAAAACATTCTAACATTGTGAAAAAATCTTGAGGTATCCACAGAGATAGACATTATTAAAAGTAATAATGAATTACATATCCCAAGTAATATAAATGAGGAACTGCATACTTAAAACACATTTGGCCAATATTTCTAGAAGTAATTATATGTCAGAAACATTTACATATTTGGTACTTCATCTTCTTGCACACACAATACCTTTAGAATTCACGTAATAGGACTGCCCATGTTTCACAGATAAGATGATCACAATTCACCATCAAAGACAGCTTGAGGTCACATTTGAAACCAATGGAAGGTAACAGATACAAATTCAAACAATTTGTCATACAGTGTGTAATTCTCAAAGTTGGCTCAGTTGATGTATTAAAGATGTTAGGTCTGGTTATAAACCAGTATAAAAAGATTGCACCAAAATAATATATCATAGTCTAAAACTACTCTATTGAGATTCATTTCTTGAGAGAGATGGTATTTTCTACTATTATGCAATCCTCCCATTTGAATTCACCAAAATTGTGGCATTTTCAATATGCACTTGGGACTTCATTGAGGAGAGAAAGATGAAAAACCAATAAGACACTATTCCAGAAGACTTCAAGATAAGATTATAATTGAGAACTTTTAAAATAATATATAGTAGTTCTGGATGGATAGGAAAGCTGATGTACAGTGGGAACTCAACAATTGTTATGCAATTAACACCTGATTTGGTAATAATAGAAAAAAATGACACTTGGCAGGTGTCAGAAAAATTTTGAATGCTGTAGTGGGAAAAGGGTTTGTTGGGGTGAATCCACACATTTTCTGATGGTAATAGGATAGGCTGAGATTCATGAATGTGATATTATTTAAATAAAGACTTTTTCTTCTTTGCCTCCAAAGATATATATATATATATATACTCTGTGATTCCTTGCTCAAAGGATGAAAAATACCAACCAATTATATGATGTTTTTACCATAAGAAATGCATTTTTCTCTGAAGTTGGCCTTGGGATCTCAGCCAACACCATCCTCTTTCTCTTCCACAACTTCACATTTCTTCTCCAGCACAGGCTCAAGCCCACTGACCTGATCATAGGTCTCTTGGCCCTAATCCACATAGGGATGATGATAATTTTAGGGTACATAGCTGCAAGTGTCTTTGTGTCTCAGGATTTTGGGGATGACATCAAGTGTCAATCAGTTATCTACTTGTACAAGTTTATGAGGGGCTTCTCTATTTGCACCACAAGCCTGATGAGTGTCTTCCAGGCCATCATCCTCAGCCCCAGAAGCTCCTTCTTGGCCAAGTTCAAACATAAATCCCTACAGCAGACCCTGTGTGTCCTTGTTTTCCTGTGGGCCTTTAGTGCTCACTTCTCATTGTCTTGTACTACCATTCCCAATGTGACCTCACATGGCCATGTATTTATTACTCAATCCTGCACAATTTTACCCATGAGTTACTTCCTCAGGCATTTATTTTCCGTATTAGG
This sequence comes from Marmota marmota marmota, assembly GCF_001458135.2. Taxonomy (NCBI): domain Eukaryota; kingdom Metazoa; phylum Chordata; class Mammalia; order Rodentia; family Sciuridae; genus Marmota; species Marmota marmota. The sequence continues at coordinate 12,537 of NW_026005963.1, read as the reverse complement.
TGTATTCTGGAATGTCTTTCTTATAGGAATCATGGCCATCTTGATTGCTTACATGGTAGCTCTCTTGTATAGATGCCAGAGGCACGTCCAGCACCTTCAAAGCACCAGCCTTTTTCCAAAGGCATCCCCTGTGCAGAGGGCCACCTGGACCATCCTGCTGCTCATGAGTTTCTTTGTGCTCATGTACTGTTTGGACAGCATCTTCTCCTCCTGAAGATCTATGTGGAAAGATGACTATGTATGCTTTTATGTCCAGATGGTGGTGGCCAATGGCTATGCCACAGCCAGTCCTTTGCTGCTAATCTGCACTGAAAAATGAATTATTAACTTCTTAAAATCATTTTAGTTAAGAGAGCAAAAATTTAAGTACTGATGATAGATAAGTTCTCCTAATGTGCCAATACACTGGCTTCCGAACAATAAATCATGTCATACAATAAATGCTCTCTGGATTATGGGAATATGGAGATATGCATGTTTTGTTAAATCTGTTAGAGACATGTGAATAACAAAAGTGTCATAGAAATGTCAATGCTTTACCTCTTTGAGATAACACAAGGGTCCAACATATCTGCCTGGTGTCAGCAAGTGATTCTTATAAGGAAGGTGTGTGTTAGCCACTATAAACATATGGAGAGTGTATAGCCTGTTTTAGTAAGTGGTTTAAATGAGATGTATTTTTTCCAACTAAATATGTCAATATTTACTGCCATGAATTACCACCTGAACCACCAGTTGTTCTTTTACGGATATGCTAAAATGAATGGAATGTAGGGATTTAAGATATCATATATAAACCGGTTCTCATAATAGCATTATTCACATTACCCCTGATGGAAACAACTCAGTGTCCAAAAGCATATGAAAGTATAAGCAAAACATGACCTCAGCATATTATGGGATATTATTCATCCTGTATAAGAACAACAAAAATTGCATGAGACAGTAATTCACAAACCATTCAGACATTATGGCATGTGACCTCTCAGTCACAAATTATCCAATGCTGTAAGACGGTAATGTAGAAGACAGAGCTGAGATTAGAAACACATACAGACGGAAAATAGAATGGTAGTTACCAGGAGCTGAGGAAAGGTGTCATTGAGGATTTCTTATCTGATAGCAAAGAAGGGACAGATGGAAAGATTTCAGTGAAAGACACCAAGAACAGAATGGAGGAATTGCTTTGGGTACTTCTATTACACAGTAAGATTGGTTAAGACAACCTAAAGTCTGTTTACACAAAAACAATTAACAGCTGAAGAGATGAAAACATTTATTACCATGATTTGATTATTACAACTTATGTTACTTACTGAATTTCCATAATGTTCCACATAAACATGCATACATATATCTTTAAAACTAGTTTGTAGTAACTTTATAAATAGCTATAAAAAATTCACTGAAATAAAAATAATTTTATATCTTATGATTCTAAAGACGCCAAAATATAATTTGTACAATTTTCTAACAGTTTTAATGTATTTCAGTGAATTGTGTCCTACTCATTTGGGGAGGGGATGGTGCCAGATGTTGAACCCAATGTTGATTAGCCATTGAGCCACATCCTCAGGCCCTTTTATTTTTATATTTTATTTTGAGACAAGGATTAAATAAGTTGCTTAGGCTCTTGATAAGTTGTTTTATACTGGCCCCAAACTTGTGATCCTCCTGTCTCGACCTCTCAGGTAGCTAGGATTAGAGGTCTGGGCTACCTTGCAATTTATCCAAGGAAGGAGGAAGAGTTCTTTTTATAGATTCAGTTGAGCAACAGTCTCTGTTGCAGTCTTTCAAGAGTATATTGACGTAAGTAGCAATCATTTCTGCATTTTCTGGGCAACATGTTTCTTTTCCTCATCTCTCTTTCCCCTCCTTATTTTGAGGTCAAAATGTCAATTTCACATTGTAGAGAAATACATCAATAATTGCTGATTGATAACTCATGACATGAAAATTATGTATCTGCATTACTGTCTTAATTAGAAAAAGGAAAAAATATTAGAGCTGCATTTCTAAATACATGTCAATATTTTATGACACTGAATGCTTCTAAAGATGAACTGTGGGAAATGTTGCAATGTCATATACCTTCTATTCTACTGCCTCATAATGTTATTTCTCTTTTCTGATAGGCTTGCCTTTAAAATTATTACCTAAGTAACACAATTGAGGACTGGTTCAGGTAATTGTAGAAAGATTATACATGTACATCAGCTAAATAATGAAATAATCAAAATGAACAATAGCACTGCCTCTAGCTGGGGATGTGGCTCAAATGGTAATGCACTCACCTGGCCTGTGCAGGGAGCTGGGTTTGATCCTCAGCATCACATAAAATAAAATAAAGATGTTGTGTCCACCGAAAACTGAAAAATAAATATTAAAAATTCTCTCTCTCTCTCTCTTTAAAAAATAGCACTGCCTCAATTAATGATTATGCTACATTAGTTAAATGATGGGATGTTGTGGCATAGGACTTGCAGAGGCCTATGAGTGGAGGAAGAGACGGAGATACAAAAAGACCCTTCACAAAATAGTTCTAGAGACAGCATGAAGATATCTGAAAATATGCTCAACAACACATGTCACTGGGAAAATAAAATTAAAACTACTGGAATATCCCAATAACCACTCATAAATGGCACACACTCACAAAAAAACACAATAGTAACAAATACTGTTTGGTGGCAGAGCACAGGAAGGCTTCTTGGTTGTTGCTGAAGTGCCAAATACAGTCTTCTGGGGGGGAAGCATTTTTTTATCCTTAAAAATGTTACCATCTGGGACTGGGATTGTGGCTCAGTGGTAGAGTGCTCACCTAGCAGGGCAGGACCCAGGTTCAAGCCTCAGCACCATTTAAAAAAAAGGCATTGTGTTGTGTCCATCTACACCTAAAAAAAATAAATATTAAAAAAAATGTTACCATCTGATCCAGCAATCACACTTACAGATTTTACCCACATTACTTGTAAACTTATGCCCACAGAAATGGTGTATGTTGCTGAAGGCTTGGTCCTTGTCCCTAACGACAATTGAATTAAGGAGTACATGGTTTTGAGAAAAAAGGAAAAGCAGGTATATTATTTCTTTTGTAAAAAAAAAAAAAAGATGCACAGTATACTCCAGTTTGAGAGGCTGTGATGCTTCTCATTACATCAACATGAATTTGTGTAGCTTGATAATGATACAAGGGAACAAGTTTTTGTTGTTGTTGTTTTGTTTTGTTTTTTGTTTTGTTTTTTTCATACTGGTGATTGCACCCAGGGGCTCTCACCACTGAGCCCATCCCAACCAAATTTTGTATATTTATTTAGAGACAAAGTCTCACCAAGTTGCATAGCACCTTGCTTTTTCTGAGTCTAGATTTGAATTCAAGATTCTCATGCCTCAGCCTCCAAGACATTGGGATTATAGGCATGAGTCACAGTGCCTGCTAGAACAAGTTTTGTTGTTGTTATTGTTGTTGTTTGTTTGTTTATTTTTGTAAAAGCTACTCAAAGACTGCCTCTGCCTGATATTCCCTGTATGAGAACTATGATCCCCTTGGTAATTTGGGAGACAGCCACTCCATAGGTCTTCTGGTGCCATTCTTGAAGGCTGAATGACTTGGTTCCTGTGGTGGGTGTATGCTCAAGGCTGTCTGGGTCTAGAAGGGGAAAAGAAAACTTTGTTCCTAGCCTCCCAAATTAGGAGGAGAAAGGGAGATGAGGAAAAGAAAACATGTCCATTAAAAAAAGGCTTAGTGGCAGAGCAGCAAGGGCTCTATTCAAAGCATGACTTACAACACTACTATATATGCAAGTGTTGACAGCACCTTTATTCACTAACACTGTAAATTGGAAGAAATACAGATATTCTTTTGCAAATTAATGGAGAAGCAAATGTACTTTCCAAGAAATTTTAATTCAACAAAAAAAGAGTAGCCTATTGATTAGCTCAAAAATAAAAATAAATGCAGTTTACTGAGTAAAATAAGCCAGGATGCAAAGGGTACTTCTTTTATTCCATTTATATGACCCTCCTGAGAAGGAGACAATATAGAATAGACTTGGGGCTACTGATTTTCAGGGTTGTACAAAAGTGTAGCCCTTCAATAAAAAGTGGATGTGGCCTGGCATCCTGTGCCTAGAGTCCCAGCTACTCAGGAAGCTGAGGAAGGACAGCATAAGCCCACAAGAGTGAGACCAGACTGGGCATCACAGAAAGACTCTGTATTAAAACAAAACAAAGCAAGAACCCAGAGACAATAAGACCAACCACCACCACCACCACCAACAACAACAACAACAAAATACTGAGGCCACTTTCAAGGTGAAGCAACTCTTTTGCACTATGCTGGAATCACCTGCCATTTTTCAAAATAATGGAATTCATTTTACAAAAACCTGAACTCTAATGTGGGAAAAGCAAAAGAAAAACTTTAAAATGGAAGTGAGCTGAGGAACTCTGACAAATGCTGTTTGAGCTGGAAACTGTAAGACCATAGATAACATCTGAGGTCATGTACACCAACATGTGCTCTAATAGATAAGCAAGCTTGTTACAGAAGCATTGATTAAGAATTCATAAACAGCTCTTAGAATAAAACAAATATGTATATGGTGGTTAGTGGTCACGGGACTGTGTGCTATTAAGTCGAGACTGAAACCTGCTGCTCTGCATCATGGTCAGAGACATCAACATGAACTTGTGTAGCTTGATAATGATTCATGTGAATAAATACAAAAACAAAGAAGCAAGTGTCTAAATGTTACAGTTAGTATATATACAGACATGGCACCCAGTTCTTGTAAAGGTGGTCCAGAGTAGTGACACATAGTGCCCAGGTCTTGGTTTCTGTTACAAAACAGAACTAGTGAATGGTGTCAGTAGGAAGAAGAGAAAGTGTAGGTCCACACCCCACAAACAACAATGACATAATAATTTATAGACTAAGATACTTTCATGAGAAATCCAGAATCCACTTAAGTTTCTGTACCATGGAATAACACAAACCAGAAAATATTTATGATTTCTATGATTAGAACCAGTCAGGGCTGAATTCTCTTTCCTCTAAGAAAATGTCAGCAAAATAGAAAAAATTGATGAAATTTTACCTAAACACACTGGAACAAAAAGAGAGATGCAAATCAACTAAAATCAGAAATAAAAATTAAGACATCACCACCAGGTTTACAGAAATAAAAAAGGATAATGAATGAAGGAAGACTGAGAAATATTGCATGCAATCAATTAGTTAATTGGGAAGAAATCAAAAGGAGATGAAGCAAGATGCAGAGGCAGAATGGCAGAATTGATCCTTGTCTAATCTGCCATCTTTATTTATATCAATAGGTTTCATTAGGTCATTGGCATCTGTAGTACATTATTATCCCTGTGTCATTAGGCAGGTTAAAGAGTTAGCAACACCATGCAGCCTATTCCTCAGATACATATTATAGTTGCAATGTGCAATGTTGGGAGCTTTGTATAGCTCTCAAGACAGTCTGCTGTTAAAGTTATTTTTGCTTAGACAGGTTCAGGCACAGTGGAGCTTTGTAAATCATTGAGGTTTTCTAACAAGAGAGAATTCCCAGGAGCTGAGTGTCTGAGATCAAGGGCAAGACGGATTTTTATAAGATATGAAAAAATTGAGTCATAAAATGGAGTGCACATTTGTAATTCCAGCCACTCAGGAGCTTGAGGATAAAGAATGATAGGTTATCTCTTTGATGTTTCTTGTTTACTTTCCTGTGGATGTAGCTCAGTGATGATGTACCCCTGTGTTTAATCCCCATTAATTTCTAAAATCTAAAAATATATGAAAAAATTTAAATATTATATATTCTATATATAGAATTGAAGAGATCAAATACATTTTCAAAAGTTCTAAAGAGGGTCCATTATTTTGTGGGTTTACTGGTGAAGCCTATTAAACTTTTGAAAAATTAATACAAATGCTTATCAATCTTTTCAAAAGCATAAAAGAGTAGGGCATATTTCCTAATTTATTCCATAAGTCTATATTATTCTGATACCAAAAAAGTGGTAACATCATTATATATTTGTCAAAATCCATAGAATATTCAAAACCAGGACTAATATAAACTATAAACTTTGATGGATAAAAATGTGCCAAAAAGAATTTATCTTATGAATGCAAGGGTGGTACAACATAAAAAAAAATCAGTAAATGTAATACATCATATTAACACAGAAAATAAAAAATCTCAATGATAATTTCAGCTTATATGAAAAAGGCATTTGACATAATTGAAGATTTGTTCATTTTTTCTTAAGATTTATGAAAACTAGATAAAAGAAGGGAACTTTCTCAAAAAGATAAAGCAGGTTTATAAAAAAAACCCACAGCTAACATCTTTCTAAATAGGGAAATACTAAAATTGTTTGCCCTCATATGCAGAAAAGGAGAGGTATTCCCTCTTTGACCTCTGCTGTTTAATACTATACTGATAATTCTAGGTAGATCAATTAGGCAAAAAAAAAGAAAGAAAGAAAGAAAAAGGAGATATCCAAATAGATAGGAAGAAGTAAAACTATCCCTGTTTACAGTAATATGATTCCATATATAGAAAATGCCAAAGAATCTGAGATAAAAAATAGCATTGCCAAAGGCCGGGTGAGGCAGCACATGCCTTTAATCCCAGCAGCTCATGAGGCTGAGTCAGGAGGATTGCAAGTTCAAAGCCAGCCTCAGCAATTTAGTGAGGCACTAAGCAACTCAGTGAGATCCTGTCTTTAATAAAAAATCCAAAATAGGGCTAGGGATGTGGCTCAGTAATTGAGTGCCCCTGAGTTTAATCCCTAGTATCTCCCCCCGAAAAAATACCACTGCCAAAGCCAATGTAACAAATTTAGCAAAATTACAGATTATGAGATTAATACTCAAAAGATCATCTGTTTTGTATGACAATAATGAACAATTTAATACAAAAATTAATAATTTCACTTATATTTGCATATAAAAATAAAATGCATAAAAATCTAACCAAATAGAAAATCTTAGACTTCAAAAAAATATTAATCATTGCTCAAAAATTAAAACATTTCACAATATATAACAAGATATCCCATGTTCATGAATTAGAGTAGTTAATTTTGCCAAGAGAGGAATGCTAAACAAAATAATCTACAGAGGGCTGGGGCTGGGGCTCAGCAGTAGCATACTTGTTTGGCATGTGTGAGGCACTGGGTTCAATTCTCAGCACCACATATAAATAAATAAAATAAAGGTCTATTAAATATAAATATATATATATATTCTACAGATCCAATGTGATCTTTGTCAAAATCCCAACTGCACTTATTTTTTCAGAAATGGAAAAGCTGATCATCAAATACAAACCAAATGGCAAAGTGCCACAAATACCAAAAATAAAATGTTTTTGAAAGAAAGTCAGAGAACACATACTTCCTGATTTCAAAACTTACTATAAAGTTATAGTAATCAAAACAGTGTGGTACTGGCAGAAGGACACACCAATGGAAATGGTACATAACCCAGACATAAACCCATGCATCTGTGGCCAATTGCTGAGTATGCTCCAAGCCATCACTCATATGATGACACATAATTGCTACATTTCTGCTTGATTTCACCAAGAAACATCTGAGAGATTGCTCTCAAATTCATGGCTTAAGTTAAGTCATGCTGGTACATACATGATAGTGTACAGTAATTTTATAAGTTAATAGTATCAATTATCTGTATTTTGCCCAACAAAATCTGGTAACATTTATCACCATAAATTATCATGTAATCCATTAACTACACTTCTATGTGCACAGCAGAAAAAAATGAAAATATTATTTGTACACCTATGTTCATAATAGCATCATTTACAATAGCCAATGTTAAAAACAACACAATGTACATAAGTAGATGAATCTAGAATCAAAATCTGGCCTGGAAATTTTTAGCTTTCAATTACAAAAAGTCATGGCACACCATTCACCATAGAAGAAGCTTTAAGACTCTGTATCAAGTAAAATGTGTTACAGAAGAAAAAAAAAATGTCATAATCTACTTTGAGAAGGTAGAGTTAGATTCTTCTCATTTATAGTGTCAGAAAACAGACTGGCAGGTTTCAAAGATTCAGAATAAAAGACAATGGGGATTTTTTTAAATTAGATTAAAAGCTAAAAAAAAACATTTTTTTAAAAAAAAAGTATTACCCATATGTCATGTGTACTTTCCATAATAAAAATATAAATTAAAAAAAATACTCCAGATGTTTCTCAGTGGTAAAGCATTCTAGTGTTCAATTCCAAGTACTAAATGTCTCAAATGTAAAAAAATTAAGCATGAAAAATAATCAAATTCATAGAAATAAACTTAACAAAGGAAGTGAAAGACTTTAATACTGAAAACTATATCATGTTGAGGAAAATTAAAGCAGTTACAAATAGTTGGGAAAACATCCCATGTTCGTGGATTGATAGAAACAATAGGTTAAAATATCCTTACTACTCACAGAAATCTACAGATTCAATAAAATTCCCTTCAAAATTCCAGTAGGGATAATTTACAGAAATAGAAAAACAATCCTAATCTCCATATAAAGCTAAAGTCACCCAACTAGTATTTGAATGTGTCCTCTGGAATAAGAGGAATTTGATTCTGGAATAAGAGTAAACATGCAGACCAATGAAACAGAAGGAAAAGTGGAGAAATAAGTGCATACATACACAACCACCCTTTCACGAGATGTCAAGAATGTATAATGGTAAATTTAAGCCTTTTATACTTCTTTTGATCAATTCAACAGACAGTGCTGGCAAAACTTTATATCCATATACAGAAGAAATTAAAATGTTATCTAATACCATTCTAAGCAACAAATTCAAAACAGATTAAAGACTGAAATGTGGCACCTGAATCTACAACACTCCTAGAAGAAAATATAGTAGATACATTTACCAATCTCTCCTTATCCTTTTACAACTAATGTGTTAGCTATACTACTGATTTTATAATTACACAATGTATCCATGTATCAGAATATTACACTGCACACCATAAATAGTTGTCATTTTTATCTGTCAATCCAAAATTTATTTTATGTTTTATATTACATTCATTTATTTGTTTATTTAGTGCTGGGGCTCAAACCAAGGGTTATGCATATGCTTGTTAATCCCTCTAGTACTGACCTACACCCTCAATCCAATCCAATTTTCTATTTAATCTAAGAAAAAGTATTAAAAGAAACAAAAGAGGTATGGTGGCGTACTTGCAAACCCAGGGACTGTGGCAGGAGGTTCAAGACCAGACTCAGCAACTTAGCAAGACCCCCCCACACACACACACACACACACATATTTAAAGACTGGGGATGTGGCTCAGTGATAGAGTACCCCTGAGTTCAATCCTGGTACTGCAAATAATAATATATAATAATATATTATATGATAATATATAATATAATAATAATAACAATACATTCAGAATACATAGGAAGTTCCTAGAACTTAATGGCAGTAACCTAATAACTTATTTGAAAATGGGCAAAGACAGATAGCAGATGATCCATGGCAATCATTAGGTATGTGATCTTGAGAAAAGTACTTCATTTCCCTATTCTGAGTTTTCTCATTTTTAAGATATAACCAGAATATTTAACCTAAGTATTACCTATTGCTATAAATTTATTGTGTTATCATCTAGACAGAATGCATTCATGTGTGTAAAATGCTAAAAAAAAAGTACACATGCTACATGATTTTTAAATACTTATTATTCTCCTGTTGATATCTCAAATTCTCAAGAGCCTACCTTGTATGTCAGGGGCAGCTAAAGAGATCACAGACAGAGCCAAATCGTGGTGGATTCAGCCACATGTGATAGTGCACACCTGTAAATCCATGACTTCTGGAGGCTGAGACAGGAGTATTCCAAGTTAGAAGCCACACTGAGCAACTTATTGAGACTCTATCTCAAAATGAAAAGTAATTGGTTTGGAATGTAATTCAATGGTTAAGTGTCTCTGGGTTCAATCCCCAGTACCAAACAAAAACATACACACACACACACACACACACACACACAAACACACTCACAAACACACATAGTAGCTTTGGCTGTTCTCTTCTTCTCAATAGAAAAGCTCATAGTTTATCTGTAGACCCAGTGTTGAGAAAGGTGTTCTTATAATTCACTCCTTTTTTACCTTAGTGTTTACTTTTGTGCCTTAAATAAGAATTTGTTCCTTGTCAACAGTTTTTTCATATTCTCCTTTACTTTTCCCTGACTGTGGATTTCAGAAATAAGTATTGACAAAATAAACTCATGAATAAATTAGGGTTTTTTGCCATAAAAAAAGTGGGCAAAGAGACTGATTAGACATTTATCACAAAGAAGGCATATAAATGGCCCAAAGAGTAATAAAATGCTATCAATTACTCATCAGGGAAATGTAAAATCAAAACAAAAAAACCTAAAAGTAATATATCATAACCCTTATTTAATCATTACATATTATCTTCACAAATTTTAACCTTATCTTCTACCCAATAAATACAATTGTAATTTATCAATAAAACAATAAAGAAATCCCACCATGTGACATAATTTCCTACTTGTTATGGTAACTATGACCAGGAAAAAAAAAAACTAAAGATGATGACTGTTGAAAAAATGGTAGATAAATTGTAATCCTTTTATATTATTGGCAGGGATATAAAATGGTACAGCATGTAGGAAAATCAGTATGAAACTGGCATTAAAAAATAAAATGGGCCAGGCATGGTGGTATACACTTGTAATCCCAGTAGCTCAGGAGAATGAGGCAGGATGATTGCAAGTTGGAGGTGAGCCTCAGCTACTTAGAGAGACCCTAAGCACCTTATTGAGATGCTGTCTCAAAATAAAAACTAAGGGTTGGAAATGTGGCTCAATGGTTAAGTGTCCCTGGGTTCAATCCTTGGTACCAAAATAAATAAATAAATAAATAAATAAAGTAGAATTAACATGTTTCTGTGATCCACCTTCTCCGCATATGTATGAGTGAACTACAATCAGTATCCCTATGAGATATTAGAACTCCCTGTTTAAGACAGATTAACAAGAGCCAAAATATCCAAACACCTTATGTCCACAGACAGATAGTTAAGGAAGACATGGTATGTCATTTGTTAGGTATAATGAAGGAAATCTAAAGGACAATTATATGTTGTCTTAAAAGGCACTCTGTTATGCCAGGTTAGTTTGTAATTTCTCTCTTATCTTCTATTTGTGTCTGTGTTGATCATCCAGGTTGGCTTAAGTCAGGCCCAGATGTGCCAGGAGTCAGACAGAGACTTGTGCTGGGATAACCACCCACTCAGATCAGAGTTCCACTTCTAGCATCCTGTCTCCTCTGGATTCCCTTCTATATTACCACTGTCAGGCCACTTCATGGGAAAGATAAAAGTGCTAACAGGAAATAAATGGGAAATAAAGCCACTCAGGATACCTCTCTCAGATTTTGACACCAGAGAGTCTTAAAGAAAGCCTAAATATTTGATATCATTTAGAAATATAAGTATTTCTAAATATTTGCCAAAAAAGCCTAAATATTTAATATCTGTGTTTATTATTCATGTGGTTATTAAAATATTTGAAATGGTATTGATCATGTTTTTTTTCATCAGCATCTACAGAACATAGGCTTTGAGTGTTCTATAATGTAAAATTCTCCACCCATATTTAGCTAATTACAATCCAGGTAATTCTTGAGAGTAAATTTTCATTTCCTTTTTTTTCTGTTTTGAATCAGTAACATCAGATATTTGAGTCACGTGTAAATTAAACTTGAAATCCCAGTGAGCTTTAAGGAAAACTTTCATTGACACTGTATCCAAGCTATATCCTCTGTCACCTGTCACCCACCCTACTCTCATCTTTAATATCCCTCTTAAAGTTGGCTGCCACTTCCCATAGAAAATCTGCTGTTTATCTAATCAGCTGTTGAAAATTATGTGAACTGTCCCACTCCACCAGATATCTGTCCCACCCCAAAAGGTGAATACCTGGTATCTGGGCTATCACAGGGGAATACAGAATTCCATTTGCTTTATAATCTAGTTTTATTTATTTTTATTGGTTGTTCAAAACATTACAAAGCTCTTGACATATCATATTTCATACATTAGATTCAAGTGGGTTATGAACTCCCATTTTTACCCCAAATACAGATTGCAGAATCACATCGGTTACACATCCACATATTTACATAATGCCATATTAGTAACTGTTGTATTCTGCTACCTTTCCTATCCTCTACTATCCTCCCTCCCCTCCCCTCCCATCTTCTCTCTCTACCCCATCTACTGTAATTCATATAATCCAGTTTTAAATAACCCTTTATATTTGGACTTTCAGATTATACCTATTCTTGTAATTATTTCTACATATGTAAATTAATTTTTATCTTAATTATCCAGAAGTTAGGAGTCCTTCATACTAACTATCCTGCCCTACAATATGCAGAAAAAATATTCATATCATTCATGTTAAGAAACAGGATTCTCAGACACGTGTGACATAGATAATAG
>NW_026005962.1:0-5609 GCF_001458135.2 Marmota marmota marmota | reverse complement strand
CGATGGAGCTCGTCAGCCCTGCAGCCCATGATACCTGTGCTCCTCCTGCTGTCAGAGGGTCCAGACCAGCACCTATGGGCCTGGCCTCTGTGGTCACTGCAAGGAAGGAAAATTTTTTTTTACTTTCCCAGGGTCTTCTACCAGTAAGAATCCATGTCTTTCTCTAGGACAAGCTCCTAGTGGTTACTCAAGAACCTGGCTCATTCCAAGGGGCTATGTCCCCATGGTGGTAAGACATCTAAACCTGCCCCATGTGGGGAGTCACCTTCCAGGAACCTGGGCTGGTTTTTGGTTGAATCAGGTCCTGGTAAGCCCAGGGTCACTTGGAAGTTCATTCCATCACTTTGAACCATCAGCCTGGACTCCGTGGAGAATGAAACAGGATGTGTCCCACTGTGAGAAAGGAAGGCAGAAACTGCCTCTTGCTCCCCTCCCATTAGTAGGATCCATTTCTTGGAAGAACCAGAGTAATCCAGTTTTCCCACTGTGAGGGTGCTGTGGGTACCTGGGAGTGGTCCACCTGGTGGTGTTGAATAATCGCACTGTGCACTGAGTCTCACAGCTAAAGAGCAAAATAAAACCCATGTTCCATAAAGTTCTCTCACTGGGCTAAAAGAAGAATCTTATTTCTGTTTCAAAAATACACTTGGGAAAGATATGATCCAGCCAATGAGGAAAGTACCTCACTCCTCATCCATGAAGTAATTCTTAGGTAATCCCCAAAAGATCATGTCCCACAAAAGAATAGAAGAAATTCAGAGAACAGCCAGGCCAGATCTCAGGAGAATCTCAGGAGAATCTGCAGCTTGAAAGCTTTTCTCTGGAAGCATCTTCCTAGTGAGGAATCCTTCCAAATGAGTGTGTCAAAAGTACAAGAAGGTGGAAAACCTCCTGAGCATGGGTCTCTAACCAGACACCATCAGAGGTGGGGTGGGGTGGGAATGACTGCTCCATCATGCACACTCACTGCCAGGAACAGGGTCAGGGTCATAGTTTGGAAGTGAATGCTTCCTGTGTACAAGTAACAAACATGGCCAGCTCACCTGCAGAAGGTCAGAACACATCAATGCATTTTGCATCCTGGTCCCAGCTTGGTGAGCTAGGACAGATGGTCATGGTTAAGAGCATGGAATTTGGAATAAGACAGGGCTAAAGTCTGAAGGTCCTACACCCTGGGCAACCAGAATGCTCTGTTACACAAGTTCTTCCTCAGGCAAAAAACCTCAGACCACTGGGTCATTACAGGCTTTCCTACAAGAAAAGACCAGAAAAATGAATGAGCCATTTCCTGGAGGACTTGGAGATGACCTTTCCTTGGATATCCATGTAGAAAGTCCAGCACCCCTGCACACTTTTCTGCCCTAACCACATGTCACCCCAAACCCCTTCTAGGCCTGCTTGGGTCCTGGGAGATAAGAAAGGACAGGCCAATTATACAGTCCTCTTTCTATGCCCCTCTGCATTGGCTGGATTGGTGTCCATAGATGTGGGGCAGTTTCCTCCTTCACAGGACTTTGTTCAGGATCCAGGATGTAATTTCCTCCTAATGGGATGTAAGGACAGAAGTTGCTGGCCAAATGGCTGAAAAGCTGACTATCAGAGACTTGCTAGGGCTTAGGGCTCCAGAGGGGTCAGAGAGGCTCCCGGGGCCATGGCTGAGGGAATCCGGAGCTTTATTCCAGTCTTCCAGGGAAAAGAAGTACCTTGGTCCTTAGGCTCAGCACAGGACACACCAGTCAGCCTGTCCCCAGGCTGCACCTTCCAAGGACTCCTCACATCCTTTAGCCAAGGTAAAGAAAGGAGCTAAAGCAAGGTGGGCATAACAGACAGAGGACCTCAGATACCCCTGGTCTTGCCAGATTCTTACCTATAGATTCTGGAGCAGATTTCTTTGCCCCTTAAGATGAGGAGGTGGTCAAGCAGCACACCGGAGAGAGGAATCAAATCGGCAGGCAGCCCTCCAGAAGCAAATACCGAGGCCTGGGAAGTAAACCTCACCTGTTTCTTGGACTCCCCAGAGCTTCTGCAGCTACAGCCACCCAGGGGGGAAAGTAGGATGCAGGGCTGTCCTTGCCCACTTCACAGATGAGAGCCCTGACACCCTGTGAGGAAGTGACCACATCATTAGAAATGGCAGATACAAGATGGAAATTCAAGTTCCTGACTCAGTGACTGTACCCTTTGAAGCAACTGGGCCTTAGGGTGACCCTGGGTGGAGGAGGAAAGAACCAGCCCATTTCCCAGGAGCTGATGGTTACCCATGAGGTCGGCATGCACCTGTGTGCACACATGCATGCACACACACACAAACACACACACACACATACACACAAAGACACACATTGGGGGAGCTGAGTCCCAGAAAGCAGCTCCATGTGCGTACCCAGTAGTTATGGAAGAGGGCTGACTGACTTCAGCTTTGCTTCTCCCTAGATCAGAAATGGGCCCCTTTGTTCCTGCTTTGTTCTCAGCACCTCCAGACCCAAAGGAGATACAGGCAGGATTCACAGTTGGAAATCACAGGGGCTTTTCACAAATGTGCTCCAACTCTTCCCTCCTCCTAACCTCTCTATGAAGAGAGAATCCATGGAAGGCTTCAGATTGAGGCAACTAAGTGTACTGGGGCAGTTTCCAACTGTGTTCAACTTTCCCATGTTTTTCAATTAAGAACCAAGACAATATAACTTATCCAAAAGTAAGCATTTAAAACTTTTAGTTCCATCTAATAATCGATTAGGAACATGGGTGGGAATAAGAAAGAGGGAGAGAATATGGAATACAAGAAGATAATGGGAGGGAGAACACAGAGTTTATCAGGCAGGGTCTAGTCAAGAAACTAGGAACCATTCAAAGTATTTCAAGAAGAAAGGAATTTAATACAGGGAATGAAATGTTTGCAAGCTCTTGGTTGATGGAGAAGCAAAGGCCAGAAGGGTTACTACCAACTCCTAGGTTCATCATTAGCTTTCAGACTATTAAGAAGATTGTGCCACTACCATCCAAGCTAGATAATACAGGGGACTGCAAGTAATGGTCCAGCTACCTGTACCCTGCAAAAAAACCAGTTCTGCTGGAGCCCACATGTCTGCCCACCCTATGGGAGGCAGGATCATAAGGATTCTATCTTTTCATCTTCCAAATGCCACACTGAGAAACTCATGTGATTCCATTTTTGAAAACAGCTTCTACCTCAAGGCCTGTTCAGAGGGAGGGGGCGTGACCCTTGTCCTTGGAAAAACCCACAGAGCACTCCTAGGCACATACCCACCCTGTTGAGTTGTTTGTCTGCAAATAACAGGAGAGATCTGCGGTGCCAGGTGTCCCTGACTCAGTTAGGGTAGGTGAGGACCCATAGCAACCCCCTAGCAACCACCAATCAGCATGAGACAGAGAAAATACCTGGGATGCCAGATGACCCCCCAGTAGTCTGGGTGATTGATAACATGTTGGGAAACCATGTAATTTAGCACGTACTCCCCTCACGGATTAAAGCAATCAGTTCAAAGGAATCCCCCTCTTGTACTAACCAATCACCCCTACCCAACTTGTTCCCGCCAATGAATGTGCTAATCAATGTTAAGTGTTGTTGTTTGATTTTCCCGCGGTGTGAAATGATTTGCTGTGTGATGTTGTGACACAGAGAGTATCCCACGAAACCTATAAAATCTCACTGAACAAAGGACCGGGACTCATTCTTCGGGACCTCTGCATCGGAAACAGTTGTGAGCCCAGGCTCGAGCTTGCAATAAAAACTCTTGTGTGATTGCATCGGATTCGGCTCCTGGAGGTCTATTGGGGTCCCTCGAATCTGGCATTACATACAACACAAGAGGATCTGGAATTCTCCTGGCAAGCTTAGTTCTCAGGCTTTCAGACCCTACAAGATAGGAGAGAAGGTAGAAGGGGATATAAAAGTATATTGTTTCTTGTCACCAAGTCCAGTGACAAGAGACAATAAATAGCCAGCACAGAGGAAAAAAGAAAAGTGGAGAGGGAGAAGGAAAGACCCAGATGGAAAGAGCTGGAAGGAAGGTGGAATCTACCCAGATAAGAGGGAGACAGAGGAGGCATGGCAGAGAGCAATGTAGACAAGGATGGGAGAGACAGAGGGCAAGACAGAAAGCAAGGATTGAGAGGGAAGAAGAAGACTGACATCCGTGGGTGCTGGTGGGAGTACTGGGGATAAAGCCCTGTCGTGTGCAATCCATGCCCAGTGGAAATGTAGACTTACCCAGTTCTGATCACAGTTAGCTCTTCCACTCTCAAACCTCTGATACTAGCACTCTCCTACCATATCAGGCTCCAGAATCACCTGAAATAACTGGTTACAAAATCTTCAGAGATTCTGATCCAGGAAGCAGGCCTGGGAATCTGTATTTGTGAAGCTCCCCAGGTTGATGGTGGTCCTGAGTGACCTTTCAGGAATCACTGCTCTTGGTCTCCACTGAATTTGACAATTCTCAGGGCCACAGCAACAAGGGTAGCTAGAAATACATAGTTAATTCCAGCACGAGGCCCCATCAGAGGCGCCTACCCCCCCCACCCCAGCCAAGCTCTGCCACCTGGGAGAACTTCAAGATCCCCTCATACTACCCTCTGCTCACTTCTCCCCTTCCTTCTGGGTCCCAGAGAACCAGTATCCTGGCTGATTTTTTCTCCTCTAAACAAGCTAATTAAGCAATAATCCTAGAAGAATCCATCACTCTGACAAGGTTGTTGATTAACCGTCCCCTGGCCAAGCCCAAAGTGCTTAATATCCCAGCAGAATGGTCAATAATGAGAGCAGCAGTGGCCTGGGGCTGTGCAAAGCAGGTATTGGCTGCATCTGAGAAGATGAGTTCAGAATGGGTAATTGAGCCTGATTTTTGCCACCTGGTAGACAAAAGAAAGGAAGGTAGACAGGCTTGAGGGGGCACCGACTGGGGTTTCTTCATCCAGAGGCTAGATCATTCTGTGAGACCACCAAATTCCCCCAGAGGGCTTCTAAAGCTCTGAAACACTCTGGACTATGGAAGAAAGGCCGTGTGTAAAGCTGTTGGACACACAAATGCTTCTCCAATTTTGCAGCAGTGTCATCTATATAGATGCAGAAATTTAAAAAAGGGACAGACAGACAATAAGATGACTAACTTTGAGAGGTGAATTTCAAGTCCAGACTGACATATGTGTCTCTTTTCTATACTTAGAATATTATTCCAAACACCCCTCTATTCCCTAAAAAGACTTTTCTGCAGTGCTCCCAGAATCGCCTTTGGCCAAGCAGAATGGGATGGAACACTGCCCCCTGGTGCTCACAGTTGATGCAGCATCCAATCATCAGCTTTCCACAGGTTCCTGTTCACCCAAGTGTCCAGTGTGGGCAGTAAAAGGAGGATCCTCAGTCAGCCTAGCCCAAGCATGCCCCATCTGAGCTGCCATGCCCATGGATTGGCCTTGTCATCTTTGTCTAACCTTATCTCACTTCTGCCATTTTGACCTTGGCAAGCACTCTAGACCAAGAGGACGAAAATGTCCCTAGCTATGATCCTCTCTCACCATGATGTTGTCCCTGATATGCCATGTCATCGTAGATCTCTAAGGGTTTCCAATTCTGTTCAGCTACAAGGAAA
>NW_026005961.1:0-5610 GCF_001458135.2 Marmota marmota marmota | reverse complement strand
TATATATATATATATATATATATATATATATATATATATATATATATATATATATATTTATTCACAGGGAAGCCAAGAGGCAATGATAAGAAAGAGTTAATGCAGCCAACATTCAGAAGCTAATAATTTTCATTTGGATTGAGGAGCAATAACACGTGTTCAACAGTGTATTAAGATTATCTCCTTTGAATATTAAGCTATTTTTTTCATCTTGAGAAAGAGAATAAATTTAATAAGTGCCGCTGATACTGCCCATATCTCCTGGGATTCATTTTATCACTACTGTGCCCCACCCCATATATTCTCTGACTCTGGGAAACAGAAGAGCTCAGTCACCTTGCTTTGCCTTGAGGCTGAACAAATTCAGCAAGCATAATTCACACTCCAGGACTCTGAGGGTCATGAAGAAGTTAGAATTTTGCTTGAAATTATATCTTTGCATAGCTTCCTGCCCCTTTCTGTCCTGATCTCTTCTTCTTGGGTTTCTCTTACTCAGCTTTCACACTTCCTTAATTTGTCATTCCTGAGACGCTTCGGGGTCGACTTCTAGGAACCTGTTTTATGACGATTTTGTTCAGAGGCCACTTAGTCTTTGTATTTTCTTTCTCAAATTCCTTGATTTATGCCCTTACCATGATTATTCCTTCCTTGTGATTGATTTGAGATTATATTCCTCTTTTAATTTTTTTTTCAGTTGGAAGGTTAAGTCATAATTACAATCTTTCTCTTTTTTCCCTAACATACAAATTGAATGCTATATATTTCCCCATAAGGTCTATATTTGCCATATTCCACACATTATGATATGTGTTGTATTTCTGTTAGTACTCAGCTCAACATAATTACTAGTTTGTGATTGCCTTTAGGTATCATTTAATTTACACTTATTAGAAATTTGCAAATACCTTTCTGTTGCTATCTTTGAGTTTAACTTAAGGTCTGAAAAATACTTTATTTGATTTCAATTCTTTTAAGTGCGTGGATTTTTTTTTCTTTTTAGGATGTATTTTAATGAATGTTTGAAGAACACTTGAAAATATTTATATTTTATGTTGTATGTGTAGTTTTCTACTAGTGTCAAATAGCTCAAACAGCTTGATAGAGAAAAGTGTTAAAGTCTCCTACAGTTGTGGATTTACCTATTCTTTACTTTATGTTCTAACAGTATTTGCTTCTCTATTTTAAAGATTTATTGTTAACATGCATTCATGTTTACAATTATTGTACTTTCAGGGAAAATTGACTCCTTTCTCATTAGGTATTCTTCTCTTTACTGTGCATAGTAGACCTTGTTCTGAAGTTTGTTTTTTTCTGACATTAATATAACAATTTCATCTTTGTTTCCATTAGGGTTGCAGGACTCTCTCTCTCTCTCTCTCTCTCTCTCTCTCTCTCTCTCTCTCTCTCTCTCCCCATATATATATATATATATATATATATATATATATATATATAGAAAGAGAGAGAGAGAGATCTTAATATTTGAAGGAGATAATCTTAATACACTTAATACACTGCTGAACACGTGTTATTGCTTCTGAATCCAAATGAAAATTATAAGCTTCTGAATGTTGGCTGCATTAACTCTTTCTTATCATCTCTTTCTCTCCTGTGGACAGTATATTGATTTTTAAAAATAAAATTGGCAGTTTCCACCTTGGTTTGGTCTGTGGAAGCCACTTACCCTGTATGAGTTGGGTTATGCTTTGTAGTGCGTGTCTTTGCTGTTTCATCACTATCAAGTTGTAGAGGCTGAAGTGCCTATGGGCTTTCCTGAGTGATCCTGCACCATCCATAGCTTTGGCCTCAACAGTGCCCCTAGGAAAAGTCCTATCTCCATGTTATTGCTCCTTTCCCAGATTTAGACTGTTATTACTTCTCATCACCAACACCCAGTCTGGGGGACACAGCTTCCCTCTGCTGTATTGGCCTAGTCTTCATCAAAGCAGGGCCATTTATTGAGGTATCAGGGACAGAGCTTTCTCAGTGTCCCTGCCCACAGTGTGGCTTGTTACTTGCACACCTTGTTCAGAAAACAATTTCCTATCCCTCATGCAGTACTGGGAGACCTGTCATGGCATTATAGTAGAATCTTAAAACCAGAGTTTTCCTGATTCACTTTCCTGCTTTCCAATTCACTTGTTGATGTCTGCACTGCACTGTTTTCTCTTTGGAAAACTCAGTGTGTTGAATATTTTTTATGTGTGCCTGTGCTAGATATCTTGTAGTAAAAGACAGTCTGAAATATATAGGATTGACATGTGAAAATGACCTCTTTCCAGGCAGTTAGTTGGGGGTCTCAGTCAAGTTTGCAATTTAATCTGTCTTGGGGGCTTGTGTGAATATATATATTCACACACACACACACCTTAGTGTCCTTCGGAATTTAAATACTCAACAAAACTTTCACCTTATGCAGGGCCGCAATCCTTGAGGGAATTCTCAAGAGTTCATATTTCACTTCCCATGCTCAGACTTCCTAGGAGTACAGAGAACCTGTCCCCATACTCATGCCCCATCCTCTTGATTCAGTGTCAGTTTTAAATAGATCCTGTATTCCTGGCCCTGAGCATAGGATTTCATCAGATTAGAGAGGGATTTAAAGGTATAATTTTTGGTCCACATACCATTATTGGAAAAGTGTGTTACTTTATTTGCAATCTAGTGAAAAACAACCATTTTAAAAACGAATTGTACTACTCAGGATTGTACCCAGGGACATTCTACCACTAAGCTACATCCCTAATCTTACTTTTGTCTTCTGAGACAGTCTCACTAATTTGCTGAGGTTGTCCTCCAAGTTGTCATCTCAGCCTCTCAAGTAGTTGGGCTTACAGGTGAGCTTCAACATTCTTGGCAACATTGTAAAATTTAAAAGAGATAGATTTATTATTTTCCTTAATATGATGACTTTTTAGTTTTAACTATCTTTTCTTTTCCCAATCCTCAGAAAATGTGAAGATTTTTCACTATTTTTTTCCTAAGAGCTTAGAATTTTATATATTTTAGGTTAATAGGTTATTTGGAAATATGTGTGTATTCTTCTATATAGACTATAAAAACCTGCATGCATCAAGTCACATTTTCTATTTCATAAAAAAGAAGAATCATACTCTGTTCATAGCCCATTATTTATAGTTGCAATTTCTATCCTATCTCAAACCCAGAGAGTAACGATCCAATAGTTTGTAGTGAGGGACTGCTACTGTTTGTTTTCTTACCCTGCTCTTTTGCCTATTATTTAATAACTTAAAAGTAAGCATTTTCTTTACCTAATAACTGTCATTCTTGGACAGCCAAATCATATGAGTTACTGTTATAAACATACACCTGGGATTTTTTTTTTTTAACACATGGTGAGGCCAGGAGATCCAAAGATGACTGCCACTGCAAAGAATTTATTGCTGACAGTTTCCAAGAAGAAAGGATGCAACCTGCTCTGCAGGGCCAAAGGAAAGATTAACAAGAGGGGTTTCTCCAGAGAAAGGGAGCTAGGAAGACTGTGAGAAAGCCTTAATGGGGTTTTCCAAGGAAGGATTGAGTGAAGCCAAGTAAGAGGGTGACCAGGTGAGATTGTCCAGTTGGAATAATTTTAAAGGACTGAAGCCTGTTTACTTGCTTCACATGTCAAAAGCATACTCACATATTAGTCTGCACTGGAAGGAATATTCTATCCAAATCAGTAAGCCCCCTATGTCAAAACATCACATAAAGAAACTAGAAAAATTAGTAAATGCAATCACAGGTTAGAGAGAGTGAGTATAATCAGTGAATTCTTGAAGGTGGCCCCATTCCTAACAACCACCATAAGCCTGAGAATGTGTTTTTATCTTGATGGTTGTCACATCCATTCTCTGTCATTTCAAGGCTCTACATCATTGACTTCAGTCACTCATATTGCTATAGCCCAAGTTACAGTACTAATAAATGATTATTATGATGTCTCCTTTTCAAGAGGTAGCTTTCTCATTTCATCTTTATCCCTATAAAGAGCATATGCAGGGAAATTTTTGCATACCATCACTAATGCAAAAGTCAGAATCCTTCCCTGCCTTTGCACCTCACCAAGTGGATGTGCTTAGAGTTGATCCTCATTCTCCTGGAATGCTGGAAATGATTCATTTCTCTGGTCTCTCCTAACTGCTGCTTTCTCTCTCTCTCTCTCTCTCTCTCTCTCTCTCTCTCTCTCTCTCTTTCTCTCTCTCATGCAACTTTGAGAATTCTCTGGACCTTGATGGCAACCTTAACAGTTAAGCAAGAAAAAGAAGCTAGGGTGGAGATGGAGTGAAGGGGATTTGACAAATCAGCCTAGGGCTCAATTCACATGACCTGCCAAAGAACTGTTGGATGACTGCACATTTTCATTATCTGGAGATAAGAACAGAAGAATAAGGATATGAGAAAATACAATCTGATGCATTATTTCTTTAAAATATTTGGTAGAGATATAAGAATAACAGACAAAAGCCTCTGGGTTTAGCAGAATCATTAGTGTGAAATAATGTACCTGAGTCCAAAAACACGTCAAAAAAGCAATATGGAATATAAGCCAATTCCCAGCAGTTAGAATTTATTATTTATGATGCCAGTTAAACAAGGCTAATGTGCTCTGCAAAAGTGGTTATAGCTGCTATGCAGTATTAGTAGAAATTAGTCAGATGTTACCGGCTCAATATAAAGTAAATTTGCAAAGGTTTCTGCAAACGACAGTTTGGCTGAGTTAACATGACAGTCGAAAGCATCCAAGCTGTTTCAGTATTGGCAAGTGGGTTTAGAACAAAAGTCAGCATTTATTAGTGTAGGAAACAAATTAAACCAAAGAGGTGGTGAGTAGTAATGAGCTTCAGCCCTTTACCCCTCATGCAACACATCCAGGGCACACTCCTCCTCTGGAAACCTACCCTTATCACTTTCAAGGAGAAATTAAGAGGGTTACTTTCTTTTTCTTTGATTTCTGCTCTATCCAGCTCCCTCTGCTAAAATGTGAGCCCTAGGAATATCATCTAGCCAGGAGTCTTGCCTTGGGGACTGTACATATGTCAGCTCAGTGTTTTCTAAGGAAATGGTACACAAGGATCTAGTTTGGCAATGTGGCGCTGATCAGTAAAATTATTGTCCTGTCCAAAATGCATAATACTTTAATTGTTTTAATTTATAAACACTTTCTCATAAATATATTGATGATGAGTTTTTTTATGAAAAGTTAAGGTAATAAAATATCACCTCCTTTTGAAAAATTAGACAACATATCAAGCACCAGAGAAAATAAATAGATCCAAAATTCGGAGACAGTATTTTGTTAGTCTGCCTCACTGAAACTTCCTGTTGTGTAGGATCCATAATTAATTTTTAAGGAGATATAGAATAATTCCTGAGGCTTGAATAAGAAAGCAATATCCCTTTAGTAGAAACAAGGGCCTGAGGAAACCTGCCTTCAGATTGGGTCCCAAGGGTTCCTGCTGCTTTTCTGAGGTCCTTTCCTCAGGACTTGCCCTCCCCTTCCCTCTTCTAACACCCCACCAGCCATTTCCCTTCCTTTTACTTCTCCCCTCCGTTACCCTCTCGTCCCCTCCCTTCCCTCCCCTCCCCTCCCCTCCCTTTCCCTTCCCT
>NW_026005960.1:0-5611 GCF_001458135.2 Marmota marmota marmota | reverse complement strand
GGATTACTGTAAGTCTTACTGTTAATTAGAATTAGGTTTAGAGTTAAGTTTAGTGTTAGGGTTGTTGTTAATTTTAGGGTTAGTGTTAGGGTTAGGGTTAGGGTTAGTGTTAGGGTTAGGGTTAGGATATGTTTTAGGGTTACGTTTAGGATAATGTTTAGGGTTACAGTTATGGTTAGGATTAGCCTTAGGGTTAGTATTAGGTTAGGCTTAGGGTAGAATTAAGATTAGTGTCATGGTTCGGGTAAGGGTTAGGTTTAGGTTTAATGTTAGGTTTAGGTTTAAGTTTAGGGTGAGGTTATGGTTAGGGTTATTTTTAGGGATCGTGTTATGGTTAAGATTAGTGTAAGTGGTAGCCTTAGGTTTATGGTTAGCGTAACAGTTAGGGTTAGTTATAGGGTTACGGTTAGGGTTATACTTAGGTTTAGAGTTAGTGTCAGGATTAGGGTTAGGTTTAGGAATAGTTTAGGTTTAGTGTTTGGATTAGAGATATTTTTATGGTTAGGTTTAGGGTTAGGATTAGATATATTGTTATGGTTAGTTTTAGGTTTAGGATTAGGGTTAGGGTTTGTTTTATGGTTAAGTTTAGGGTTTCTTTTAGGGTTAGGGTTAGGGTTATGGTAGGGTATGTTTAAAAATTAGGTTTAGAATTCGTGTTATGGTTAGGGTTAGATTTAGGGTTACAGTTAGTGTTAGTGTTATTGTTAGTGTTAAGGTTATGGTTAGTGTTAGATTAGGGTTTAGGTTAGTGTAACGTTTAGCATTAGGGATTGTGTAGGGGTTACGGTTAGGCTTATAGTTAGGTTTATGATAAAGGTTAGGATTAGGGTTAGGGTTAGGATTAGGGTTAGGGTTAGGTTGAGGTTTAGGGTTAGGTTAGGGTGAGGGTTAGGTTTAGGGTTAGAGATAGTGTTAGGGTTAGGGTTAGGATTAGCATTAGGCTTAGAATTAAGTTTAGGGTTTGGTTTAAATTAGGGTTAGGGTTAGTGTAACGGTTCGTTTTAGGGTAAGGGCTATGGTTTGTGTTACTTTTAGGTTTAGGTTTAGTGTTAGGTTTAAGTTTATTGTTAGGGATAGGTTTAGGTCTAAGGTTTGAGATAGTGTTAGGTTTAGAGTAAGGGGTCGTGCTAGTGTTAGGGTTAGGGTTAGGGTTATGGGTCATGTTAGTGTTAGGTTTAGGGTTATGGTTAGGTTTAGTGTTATGGTTAGAGTTAGGGTTAAGGTAAAGTTTAGTGCTTGGTTTAATGTTAGAGTTAGGTTTAGTGTTAGTGTTAGTGTTATTGGTTAGGGTTAGTGTTATGTTTCGACTTAGGGTTAGAATGATGCTTAGGTTAGTGTCAGGGTTAAGTTTAGCTTTAGGGTTAGTTTGAGGTTTGATGTTAGGGATAGGGTTAGGGTTAGTTTAAGGTTAGTATTTGGTTTAGGTTTTGTGTTAAGTTTAGGGTTAGGGTTAATGTTATGGTGTGGTTTAGTGTAAGATTTAGGTTCGGGTTAGGGGTAGGGTTAGGGTTCGTGTTTGGGTTGGGGTTAGGGTTATTGTAAAGTTTAACATGGGGGTTAGAGTTACGGTTAGGTTTAGTGTTAGTGTTAGTTTAGTGTTAGGGTTATGGTTAGGTTTAGAGTTATTGTTAGGTTTAGATTCAGGTTTAGGGTTCAGTAAGTGTTAGGGGTAGTGTTAGTGACATGGTTACCTTTAGGTTAAGGGTTATGTTTAGGGTTAGTTTTAGGGTTAGGCTTCGGGTTATGGTAAGAGTTAGGATTAGTGTTAGGGTTAAGGTTAGTGTTTGGGTTAGGGTTAGGGTTAGTATTAGTGTTTGGGTTAAGTTTAGTTTTATGGTTCGTGTTAGGGTTAGGGATAGTTTTAGGGTTAGTATTATGGTTAGTCTTATGGCAAGTGTTAGTATTAAAATTAGTGTTAGGTTTAGGGTTAGGGTATGGTTAGTGTTAGGGTTGCGGTTACGGTTTGAGTTAGTGTTAGGGATAAATTTTGTGTTAGGATTAGTGTTACCTTAGGATTAAGGTTAGGGTTTGTTTAGGGTTAGGGTTATGGTAAGGTTTAGGGTTAGATTTAGGGATGGGATAGGATTGCGGTTATGGTTAGGGTTAGGATTAGGATTAGGGTTAGGGTTAGTATTAGTGCTAGGGTTTGGGTTAGGGTTAGGGTTGGCTTTAGGGTTTGTGTTAGATTTAAGTTTAGGGTTAACTTTAGGATTAGTGTTAAGATTTGTGTTAGGGTAATATATGTTTTAGTTTTAGGGTTTGGGTTACGGTGAAGTTTAGGGTAAGTTTTATGGGTCAGTGTGTGGGTTACAGTTAGATTTAGTGTTCGGTTTAGCCTTAAATTTATTGATATGTTTAGGGTTAGGGTTATGATTTGGGTTATGGTTAGTGTTATGTTAGGGTTAGGGTTAGGGTTAGGGTTAGTGCTAGTGTTAGGTTAGTGTTATGGTTTGGGTTATGGTTAGTGTTAGTGTAAAGGTTAGGTTTAGGATTTTGTTTATTGTTTTGGTTGGTATTATGGTTAGGTTTAGGATAGAGTTAGGTTTTGGGTTTGTGTTACAGTAAGGGTTAGGGTGAAAGTTAGGTTTAGGTTTAGATTTACGGTTAGGGTTAGTTTTAAGGCTAGGGTTGGGGTAAGGTTAGCGTTAGTGTTTGGGTTACAGTTATATTTAGGTTTAGGGATAGAGTTAGGGTTGGGTTAGGGTTAGGGTGATGGTTAGAGTTAGGTTTTGGGTAAGGATAAGGTTTAGGGTTATTTTTAGGCTTAGGGGTAAGGTTAGGGTTATGTTTAGGTAAGGGTTAGGTTTAGGGTTACTGTTACAGTTAGAATTAGGTTTAGGTTTAGGGTTAGGGTTAAGGTTAGTCTTAGGTTTAGGTTTAGCATTAGGGTTAGTGTTAAGGTTAGGGTAAGAGTTAGAGTGATGGTTAGGCTTAGGGTTAGGGTTGGTTTATTGTTACGGTTAGAATTAGAGTTAGTCTTAGGATTAGGGTTAGTGTTAGGGTTAGCGTTAAGGTTAGTGTTAGGTTAAGGTTAGGTTTTAGGTTAGGATTCATGATAGGGTTAGTGTAGCGGTAAGGTTTAGTGTTAAGATGTGGGTTAGGGTTAGTGTTAGGTTTAGGTTTAGAGTTAGCTTTAGGGTTAGGTAAGGATTAGGTTTAGGTTTAGTTTAGGGTTAGGGTTATTGTTTGAATTAGGTTTTGTGTTAGGCTTAGGGTTACGTTAGGTTTACGTTACGGGTAGGGTTAAGGATAGGTTTAGTGTTAGGCTTATTGTTAGGGTTCGGGTTAGGTTTAGTGTTAGGTTTGGGGTAAGGTTTAGGGTTATTTTTAGGTTTAGAGTTAGTGATAGTTTTAGCGTTAGGGTTAGGGTTAGTGTTTGGTTAGTCTTATGTTTAGCATTAGGGATAGGGTTAGAGATATGTTAGGGATAGGGTTAGGCTTTGGTTTAAAATTAGTGTTTGGGTTAGGGTTAGAGTTAGGTTTATGGTTAGTTTAAGGTTAGTTAGGTTAGGTTTACTTCTAGAGTGAGGTTTGGGGTTAGTTTTAGTGTTAGAATTATGGTTAGGATTAGAGTTAGGATTAGGGTTATTGTTACAGTTAGTGTAGGTTTAGGGTTAGGGTTAGGTTTAGTGTTAGAATTAAAGTAAGGGTTAGGATAAGGGTTAGTGTTTGTGTTAGGGTTATGGTTAGGGATAGGTTTAGGGTTAGGGTTACAGTATAGTTTAGGGTTTGGTTTGCATTCTGGGTTAGTTTAGGGTTAGGGTTAGGGTTAGGGTTAGTTTTAAGTTTAGGGTGAGGTTTGTGTTAGTGTTAGGGTTAGTGTTAGGGTAACGGTTATGATTAGGGTTAGGTTTAGGGTAAGGGTTAGGGTTAGTGTTAGGTAAAGTATTAGTTTAGGGTTAGTTTTAGGGTTTGGTTTATGTTTACGTTTAGGATTAGTGTTATGGTTAGTGTTAGGTTTAGGGTTAGTCTTAGTGTTAGGGTTAGGGTTAGGGTTAGGTTTTGTGTTTTTGGTTAGTGTTAGGTTTAGTGTAAAGTTTAGTGTTAGGGTTAGGTTTATGTTTCGTGTTAGGGTTAAGGTTAGGGTTAGTTTTAGTATTAGGCTTCAGGTTAGGATTAGGTTTATTGTTAGGTTTAGGGTTAGTGTTAGGGTTAGGGTTTGGGTTATATTTATGGCTAGTTTTACAATTAGTTGTAGGTTTAAGGTTAGTGTTAGTGTTAAAGTTCAGGTTATGGTTTTTTAAGGCTTAGGCTTTGTATTAGGGTTAGGGTTAGTTTTAGTATAAGGTTTAGGGTTAGTTTTAAGGTTATTGTTTGGGTTAGGGTAAGGTTTAGGGTAAGTTTTAGGGTTGGTGTTAGGGTTAGGGTTAGTGTTAGGGTAAGTGTTAGGGTTAAGGTTAGGGATAGCGTTATTGTTAGGTTTAAACTTAGGGTTAGGTTTAGGTTTGTGGTTAGTGTTATTGTTAGTGTTTGTGTTAGGGTTAGGTTTAATGTTATTGTTAGGGTCAGGTTTAGAGTTAAGATTAACATAGGGTTAGGGTTCATGTTATGGTAACTGTTATTCTTAGGGTTAGGGTTAGGGTTAGTGTTAGGGTTAGGATTAGGTTTAAGAATAGTGTTAGGGTTAGTGGCAGGTTTAGGATTAGTGTTAGGGACAGGTTTAGTGTTAGTGTGAGTGTTTGGGTTACGGATAGTGTTAGTGTTAGGGATAGGGTTCAGGTTATGTTTAGTGTTAGGTTTAGGGTTAGATTTAGGGTTAGTGTTAGTGATAGGCTTAAGATTAGGGTTAGTTTTAGTGTTAGGGTTAGGGTTACAGTTGGGAATACGTTTAGGTTTAGTTTTAGGGAAAGTGTTAGGTTTAGTTTTAGGTATAGTTTTACTGTTAGTGTTAGAGTTAGAGTTAGGATTAGTTTTAGAATTAGGTATCGTTTTAAGGTTAGTGTTAGGGTTAGTGTTATGTTTCAGTTTATGGTTTGTGTTAGGGTTATAGTCAGGGTTAGGGATTGTGTTAGGGTTAGGGTTAGAATTAGGTTTATGGTCAGGGTTATGGTTAAGATTAGGGTTAATTAGTGTTAGGAATAGCGTGAGGGTTAGTAATATTGTAAGTGTTAGGTTTAGGGTTAAGGTAGGGTTAGGCTTTGTGGTAAGGTTAGGGTTGGGGTTAGGTTTAGGTTAGGGTTAGGGTTATGGTGTGTGTTACAATTTATGTTAGTGTTAGGGTTATGCTTATGTTTAGGTCTATGGTTATTGTTAGGGTTAGGAATAGGGTTACAGTTAGGGTTAGGGTTAGTGTTTGATTTAGTGTTAGGTTTAGTGTTAGGGTTCTCTTTATGGTTAAGTTTAGATTTAGTGTTATGCCTAGGGTTAGGGTTACGGTTAGTGTTTGGGTAAGGATTAGGGTTAGGTTTAGGGTTTGCGTTATTGTTAAGCTTAGGGTTAGTGTTAGGGATAGGGTTACATTTAGTGTTAGGGTTAGGGTTTTGTTTTGGGTTAGGGTTATTTTAGAGTTACAATTAGGATAAGGGTTAGAGTTAAGTTTAGGTTTAGGTTTAGGGTTAGTTTTAGGGTAACGGGTGGTGTTAGTGTTAGTTTTAGGGTAGGGGTTTTGGTT
>NW_026005959.1:0-5615 GCF_001458135.2 Marmota marmota marmota | reverse complement strand
CATTGGCCTTTTCAAAAGCAAAGGATGCTCAAACATTTCAGATTTTTTTTTTTAAAGAGTTCCGCCCTCCTGTTCTGTGCGCTCTCTGCTCTCTCCTCTGTGGACAGAAGGTCACGGTCCTCCAGGGCCACCAGGGCGTCCTCTGTGGAAATGAGGGGACCAGAGCTTTGGGTTTGTCTCTGAACTTGGAGCTACTGTACATTTCCCGGGAGAAGCAGGATCTGGCAGGGGCCCTACGGTGGCTTTTCTGTGTGTCCAAACCCTTGAAAAGCCCAGTTCTCAGGGGTAAGTCGTGGCCCTGGCCCTTGCCTTCAGGCTTGGTCTCCTTGTGGCTGGAGAGTTCCCGTGTTGGGTAGCAGCCCTCTGTCCTGGACCACAGGTGGCGTGTTAGGTGTTTTAGAAAGGGGTTTCCAGCGAACCAGTTTGGAACAGCCTGGTTTATCAAAGACCACTGGTCCGTGTAATTTCCCCTCTAACTAAAATGATTTAAATTACTTTCTTTCAAAATAGTAAGATTTTTAAAGGTGGTTATTTAATTAGAGGTCTGTGGGAGAGACAGATGAGCCTAATAGCCCACTGTATTTCATGAGTGATCCCACCTGGAGCGCAGGTGGCCATTCTTTGTGGCACGGTGAGACCATCGATGTCTGTCCTTCCCTTCTCAGGCTGAGTGCTCAGCTAGAACCTTCCATCCGATACTCACTCTCCCTTCTTCTTCCTCCCTCCCTTCCTTCCTTCTTTTCTTCCTGGAGAGAGATGCTCTTCTACATAGTAGAAAAACCAAACATTGCAATAAAAACAACGGTCCTGAGTTTATGAAATGTATCAGTTTGTTATCTTCCTTTTGCAAATCACAGAGAATCCAATTAAAACAGGTTTAAACAAACAAGCTGAAGTATTCAGGGGAAGAGTGGACTGCAGGTGCAGTAGCATCCAGGGGTTCATCAGGTACAGTCCATCTTATTTCATTTTTGCCTTCTGCCGTGCGTGTCCCATGGTCAGACAGGCTCTTCCCTCACGGAACCGGCTCCAGCCTCACATCCCTGTAGGTTTATAGCCAGAAGAACAGAACTGTCCTCAGGGAGCCGTCAAGCCCTGGATGTGTTCTAATCACAACCTGGGTGGAAGTGGAGGGGCCTGGGTCTTCTGGACTCAGTCCCTCTTAGGCTTTGATCTGCAGAAATGGCAGTGCACACAGCTGCAGGCAGCCAGCAGGTCCAGTGCAGCACTCGTGGACACGGGGGAGGCTGTCCCTGCCAGCCTGGAAAGCAGCGGGTGGGAGGAGGCGCTGTGTCCCGCTGAAGGCAGGTTTTTCAGATGGCACAGGAAACCATTTCAGGGCTTTAGACTGACAGCACTGGGGAGAACAGAAACGTGGTGAAGCCTCACTCACAGACCCTCAGGCGACGGCAGAGCCAGCACCAGACCCCCAGCCTCACGTCTCCCGAAGCATGTGTGCTGTGTGCTCCTGCCATGAGCCTCACCTTCCATAGGATTTGGGCATGGCAGTGCCACTCTCCGAGGCCACTGAGCTTATTTTCTGTGGGCTCCAAGGTCGCACACCCATTCCCCTAACAACTCCTCTGGTTGGAAGGGTGTGGCTGACTCACAGCCTTCCCCCTCCTGGATTCCCATGAAGCATTACTCACCGAGGATTTGCAAATGTGCAAATGTGTGCAGACACCATGGAGAGCAGTGTGGAGGTTCCTTGGAAGAATAAAAATAAAGTGACCATATGGCCCAGCAAGCCCTCTTCTGTGTATATTCAAAAGAAATGAAATCAGCATGTGGAAGAGACGTCTGTACTCATGGGTTTGCTGCAACACCCTTCACAATAGCCAAGGGATGGACAGAATCCGTCTTAATGTCCTGTGAATGGATGGATGGATGGATGGATAAGCAAATTGGCAGGTGTACTGTGGAATATTATTCAACCCTGAAAAGGAAGGAGATGCCGGCATTTGCAACAATTTGGATGAACCTAGAGGACGTTGTGCTAAATTCCATAAGCCAGGTACAGAAAAATCCAGCACGACCTCACTTACATGGGCAATCTAAAAACGTGAACTTACAGAGGCTGAGAATAAACAGTGGTCACCAGGGGTGAGGGGCGAGGAATAGGTGCTGGTCAAAGCTACATGGGCACGTGTATGCCAGGTGAGTGAGACCTGGAGATCTGCACCCTAACTGCCTGTAGTGAGGAATGTGGTATTTTGCCCTTTAAATTGCATTAAGAGGACAGCTTTCTCTGATTAAGTATTTTTGCAAAACAAAGCAAAGCACACAGGGGAGCCCAAGGGA
Organism: Marmota marmota marmota; assembly: GCF_001458135.2. NCBI lineage: Eukaryota > Metazoa > Chordata > Mammalia > Rodentia > Sciuridae > Marmota > Marmota marmota. The sequence continues at coordinate 3,314 of NW_026005959.1, read as the reverse complement.
CTGGCAGGAGGCAGTGAGGGGGGCCAGGGTGTTCCAGGTGGGTGCAGTGGCCAGCCCACTGAGCTGTGTCTTCAGATAAGAGCAATTATTTGCTTCAATTGTGCCTCGAAGCTAGGGGGAAAGTCTCTGCCAGTTCCAGAGACTCTGCTGCACCTGGGGGGAGCCACGAAGGCAGTGCAGGTGGCTTTTCCGGGGGCCAGGAGGCATGGCTTGGGCCTGAGCTCTTAAGTGGACTCAGCTGCTCAGGCCCGAGCCTTTCCACCTGCCCAGGCCCTCCCTACACGGCCCGCAGCTGTGGGAGATGTGCTGCACATGAGCACAGAGACCTCTGGCCATGGGGTGAGAGCTGGGAACAAGGCCCCACCCTGCCCCTCAGGCCCCATATAAGGTGCAAGGAGGGCTGGTGGCTCTCCTCTTTGCTCTGCTCAACTTGTTTTTATGGTAAGTAGATTAGTAACAAATCCCCTGGGTTTTTTTTTTTGGGGGGGGGGGCGGTACTGGGGATTGAGCCCAGGGGTGCTTAACCCCTGAGCCACATCCCCGGACCTTTTTACTTTTTTATTTTGAGACAGGGTCTTGCTAAGTTGCTTAGGGCCTCCCTAAATTGCTGAGGCTCACTTTGAAATTGTGATCCTGCCTCAGTCTCCTGAGTCTCTGTGACTATAGCATGACTCTCTTTCTCATGAAGAGGGCTAGAAAGTTGATTGTGGTGGTTTCCTTTTCATTTGTATCTTCGCTATCGAGATCTCTCTTTTTACCACAAACTGTTTTCTCCAAGACACCCCCACTGGGCATAGGCATGGATCAGAGCCTTAGGTATTTTGGGGATGGTGGGGACAGCACAGGGGGTGTTTCTGCAGAGCTGTGCTGTGAGCTCCATCCCCCTCCACACAAGGGGCAAGTGTAGGGAGAAGGATGTGACTTGCTAGGGCCACTAGCCCAGCTCCAGGTGAATTTGCCCATTAGGTGGGCATGGCCACGGGGCAGCTGGCCTGGATTCACCTTGCAGACAGCGAGGCCTTGGTGGCCGCACAGTGGGCGGCTGCGCTGGAGGGGCAGTGGAATGAGGCATCCCACCGCTGCACCCACGGGGGACGTGTTGGCCTGGATGGGGAGCTGACGGGGCAAGAAGACCTGAGGAGTGTGAGGTCCTGCTCTTCTGCAGGGACAGATGCCAAGGGAATTGGAGCAGGAAGCAGGAGAGGTGGCCTTCTCTGAGCAAGGCTGTGCTGTTTGGATGGTCACTGAAATGTCCACTAGAGAGCCACCTTCACATATCCGTCAGGCCCTCCGAGATCGAGCCATGAGCCATCGATCATCGGTGCCGATCAGGTGAGACCCACTGCTTCCCTGACTGCCCTGGGGTCAGGACACTAGGGACGGGGGAAAACTGCTCAAGGTGGGGGACAGAGGATTTAGAGTCTGACCCCTTGCAGAGCCCATGAGGACGGCCAGCCCCACCAGGTCCTCAGGCGCACAAGGCGGATTGCGCGTCAAATCAATGCGAATATTTAGGATGTTGGCAATTGTTTAAATTTATTTTTAAAAGCAGCTTTACTGAGGTAAAATTGATATACAAAGAGCTGCACATGTTGAATACACAGTTTGGGGAGTTTGGGTGTGCCAAGCACCTGTTGACACCATCCCCACCTCCAAGCAACAGATGCATCTCCAGCACCTGTGTGGGCGGCGCACGTGCGCAGGTGTGGGTGTTGAAGGGTACTCAACAGGAGAGCAACGCTCCTGACAGTTTCTAAGTGAATGATCCCCTATTGTTAACTGCAGGCATGATCCTGTGGGGTGGATCTCTAGAACTTGGCCATCTAAGTTAGCTGAAACTTTGTACATTAGTAAGCTTTATTTTTACAGAAGTTTTGGATTTATGGAAAAAGGGAGCCGACTCCACCATTCCGATAGAGTCACTTCCCCTGCAATTTCCCCCGTTATTAACATTTTGCTTGGCTGTGGTGCATTTGATACAAGTAACGGACCAATATTGACACATTATTGTTAGCTAAAGTACATAATCTATTCAGGTTTCCTTAGGTTTTACCTAATGCCCTTTTTCTGTTCTGGGATCCCATCCAGGAGACTGCCTTACATTGATTTTTCATGTCTAGTCAAGGTAATTTTGAATTCCAAATTGAGACTGATTATCTTGAAGATATCATAAGATTATACATTATCTCGCTGTTAAGGTAACGGTAGCTATTGTCATGAAGAAATCCCAGATCTCAAGAGTAGCACAAGGTAATTAGTGTCAGCAGACTTATTTCCTTGTGTTGCCAGGGTCTGGCTCTTTCCTGGTCCCTGGGAGCCCTTGGCATCCAGCCAACAGAGCAGGAAGCACAGGAAGGTGCCTCGATCCCCAGTCACCCAGGCCAGGGCACGACAGCTGTGCACTCCTTCACTCACTTGCACGCATGAGAGAACCAGTGCATGGTGGACCCTGGCGGTGGGGAGCCATGTGCCCCAGGGTGGGGAATGGGCCTGTGGGAAGTCCTCTCTCCACATAGTGTGGGTTAAAAGTCCAAGGGGCTGGCTGAGCTTTTACTCAGAGGAGAGCACGAGGAAGGGGTTAGACAAATCTAGGCAGGCTCCTGGAAATCTTGAAAGGGGGAGAGCATGGTGCATTGTGAGCACAGTGAGGGGATGGGCCATGGGTTTGGGCAGGGTTGACATGGCGCCTTGTAGGACTGGAGAATTGGCCAGATTCCAGATCATGGTGTCTTGTTTCCATGGAGTTTCCAATTTAACCTCAGGGTGATAAAGTGACATTGGAGTGTTTTAACTTGTGAGTGATGTCATTAGCTTCATAATTAAGAAATATACTGACCAGGTATAAGGTAAACACGTACTGGGGACCTCATGTCCAGCAATGTGGCTGTAGCATTGATATTGTCCCTGTTTGTCTGAAATAAACTGAGTAGTTCCCAAGTACTCTCACCACCCCTCAGAAAAGAGGAAGCCATGGGTGTGCTAATTAGTTTGATCACAGAAATCATTCCACAGTGGAAACTTCTAGGATGTAATTTCTATTTGTCCTTCATACTCAATAAATATGGACAAAAATGCAGAATATGAGGGTCACAGGGTGGAGAATAGACTGGGCAGAAAGGGCTGGACGAGCTCAGCTGGGCACGGCAGGGCATCTAGGAAGGAAGAGGTGGCAGAGAACAGATTAGACGCTATGGCTGTGGAGGGAAGGGGGGGGGCGAATGTGCTCCTCTGTCCCAGCACCAGGGAGGCACTGGCCCAAGTCCCACCCCTCAAGGAGCTCTCCCTTTGTGCTCCCAGGGATTGGGATGGACTAA
>NW_026005958.1:0-5617 GCF_001458135.2 Marmota marmota marmota | reverse complement strand
GGTTAGGGTTATGGTTATGGTTAGGGTTAGGGTTGAGTTTAGGGCTAGGGTTTTCATTAGGGTTAGGGTTAGTTTTAGAGTAATGTATTAGATTAGATGAAGATTAGGTTTAGGGTTAAGTTTAGGTTATGGTTAAATTTAGCTTCAGAGATAGGTTTAATTTTGATTTATGGTAGGTTTTAGGGTTAAGTTTATTGCATGTGTTAGGATTAGGTTTAAGTCAAGGGTTAGGTTTATGATTAGGGTTAGGGATAGGATTAGGTTTAGGGCTAGGGTTATTTTTAGGGTTATGTTTAGGGTAATGTTAGGGTTAGAGCTAGGGTTAGTACTAGGTTTAAATTTAGGATTAGGGCTAGGGTTTGGTATATGTTTAGGAATAGGGCTTGGGTTATGTTTAGGCTAAGGGTTAGGCTTTGAGCTAAGGTTATGCCTAAGCAAGGGTTAGTGTAAGGGCTACATTTAGCAATATGTTTATGCTTAGAATAGGATTAGGCCTCAAAATAGGTCTAGGTTTTTTCTTAGGTTTAGGCCCAGGGTTGAGGCAATATGTAATGTAAGATCTAGTGTTCTGATTAGAGTAGTTTTAAGGTTAGAATTATGGCAATGTCTAGTCTTAGGTTTAGGTTTGGGGTAATGTTCAGGTTTATACCTAGGTTTAGTGTGAATGTTAAGGTCAGTGTTCAGGTAAGAGTTAGGTTTAGGGTGAAAGCCAGAATTAGAACTAGGTTTAGGTCTAGGGATAATGTTAGTGTTTGCTTTAGGTTTACTGGTAGGACTAGTTTTAAGGTTTGGTTTAGGGTTAGGGTCAGATGTAGACTCAGGGTTTGTGTTAGGGTAATGATTTGTGTTAGGGTTAGAGCTAGAATGAGGGTTAGGGTTAAGACTAATAATAGGGTAAGGGTTTGGATTAGGCTATGGATTAGAATTAGGACTAAGGTTAGCATTATGGGTAGTGTTTGGCTTAGGGTAAGTGATAGAGTTAGAGCTAGGGTTAGGGCTAGGATTAGGGTTAGGGTTATGGCTAGGGCTAGGTTTAGGTTGAGGTTTACATCTAGAGTTAGGATTCAGATTAGGGCTAAATTTTCTTTTAGGTTTAGGGCTAGGGTCAGGGCAGTGGCTAATATCAGAACTAAGGTTATAATTAGAGTTAGTATTTGGTCTAGATCTAGTGTTAGTGTTATCTTTAGGGTTAGTGTGATGTTTAGAATTAAGGTTAGTGTTGAATATAAGTCAGCTCAGGTATAATTTTAGGACTAGGATATGAATTAGAGCTAGAAGATTATGGCTAGGTTCATGATAGGACAATGGCTCAGATTAATTTAAGGGATAAGTCTAGGGTTAGGGTCAGTTTTAAGATTAGCGATAGTGTTAGGTCTCATGGTAGGTTGAGGATTAGGCTTATGGTTAGGGTCAAATGTAGAGTTATAGTTAGATCTAGCATAGGGTCTAGGCCTAGGGTTAGGGCTAAAGTTAGGGCCTGTGTTAGGTTTATTGTAATGCATAGGGTTACAGTTAGTCTTAGGCCAAGGTTAGGGTTAGAGTGATGGTAAGGGCTAAAGTAGGGCTAGGATTAGAGCTAGCGTTAGTGTTAGGGTTAGGCCTATGGTTAGGGCTAGAGATATGGTTAGTGTTAGGGTTATGGGAAAGGATGTTGTTATACATAAGTTCACATCTAGGGCGAGGGTTAAATTTAGAGATAGGGCTAGAGTTAGTATTTGGATTAGGATTAAGGGTAGGTTAAGGCCTAAGTGAGGACTAGTGCTTGTGTTAGAGTTTGGGCTATGATTAGGGCTGGGTTTATGGTTATGGTTAGTTTTAGGGTTAGGTTATGTCTAGTTTTAGTGTAAGGGTTAGGTTTAGCTTAAGGGTCAGTTTTAAATCTAGGTGTATTATTAGGGTCAGGGTTTGAGTAGGGTTTGGTTTAGGTTAAGATTTATGGTTAAGGCTTGAATTAGCATTACTGATAGGGTTAGGGTTCGGGTTAGGGTAATTGATAGGGTTAGGTTTAAGGTTCAGGTTAGGTTTAGAGTAATGAATAGGGTTAGAGTTTGCAATAGTGTTAGCGTTAGGCCTTGGATTAGCATTTGTGTTGGGCTTATCTTTAGGGTAATGGATAGGGTTCAATCTAACTTTAGGGCTAGTGTTACTGTTAGAATTAGGACTATGGTTAGGGTTAGGCCTAGGGTTAGTGTTACAGTTAGATTCTGGGAAGGTGTTTGCATTTAATCTAGGATTAGGGCTTACGTGAGGTTAGATCCAGGGCTAAAGTTAGCGTTAGTTTTAGGGTTATGTTTAGATTAAGGTTAGAGTTTTAGCTAGAATTAGGGTTAGGGTGATGGTTAGGTTAGGGTTAGGTCTAGGCTTATGGTTAGGATTACAATAAGGGCTAGGTGTAGGACTAAGATAAGGGCTAAGTTTTTTTGAGGTTTATGGCTAGTGTTAGGGCTATGGGTAATGTAACAGCTAGGGATATGGTTATAGCTAGTTTTAGGGTTAGGGTTATGGATAAGTCTAGTATTATAGTTAGGTTTTGGGTTAGAATAAGAGCTAGGGTTTGTTTTAGGGTAATGGTCATTGTTCGGGTTATGGTTATGTTTTAGGTGAGGGCCAGATTTAAAACTAGCTTTGGCTCTAGGCATAGAGTTAGTCTTTATGTTAGGTTAACAGTTATTTTTAGGGCTAGTGCTAGGTTTTTGTTTAAGGCTAAAGCTAGATTTATGACTCTATTTAGGATTAGATTTGGTCTAGTGCTAGTGTTACTGTTAAGTTTAGGTATAGGTTTACCAGTAGGGGTAGGGTTAGGTTTTTTATTTTAGGTTTTAGGTTTAGACCTGGGGTTAGTGTTAGGGTATGAATAAGGGTCAGAGTTAGAGTTAAGGTTAGAGCTAGAATGCGGGCCAGGATTAGGACTAGTAGTAGTGATAGGGTTTGAGGTAGGCTAAGGATTATGGTTAGGACTAGGGTACCATTAGGTGAGGGTTTGGCTTAGGATAAGGGATAGGGTTAGAGATAGTTGGGGTTAGTGTTAGGGTTCGGGTTAGGTTTAGGGTTAAACCTAGGTTTAGGGCTTGTAATAGGGCTAGGAGATGTATTAGCATTAGGGCTACAGATAATGAAAGAACTAGGATTCTGATTAGGGCTAGTTCTAGGGTTAGTGGTAGGTCAATGTTTAGAGCTAGGTTTACTGTTAGGGTCCGAGTAAGGGTCAGGGCTACTTCTAGGGTTAGGGTTAGGACTCAAATTAGGACTATATCTAGGATTAGATTTAGGGTTATGGTTTGGTTAGGTTAAGGTTTAGGGTTTGGTTTATGGCTTGATTTTGTTTTAAGGCTGGGAATTGTAAGGACTAGTTTTCCAATTATCATTAGGGTTAGGGCTAGTGTTAGAGTGAGCTTTAGGCTAAAGGTTAGGGTTAGATCCAAGTTTATTGCTAGGGTGAAGGTTAGGGCTAGGGTTGGGGCTAGGGATAGGGATACGGTTTGGGTTATGGTAAGAGATAAGTTTAGAACTAGGGAAAGGGCTAGAGCGAGTGTTAGAGTTAGTCTTAGGGCTATGGATAGTGTTAGGTTTAGGGTTAGTGCTAAATTAGTGCTAGATTAGAGCTATGGTTAGTGGTAGGTTTAGGCCTAGGTTTAAGTATAGAGTTAGGGTTAGCATTATGGTTAGGGTAAGACATGAGGTTACAGCTATATTTAGGGCTAGGGAAAGGAAAAATTAGGGTTAGAGCCAGGGTTAACGTTAGGATTAGGATTAAGGCTAGGCTTAGGAATATGATTAGGGCTAGGATTTGTGTTAGGGTTAGGGCTAAGATTAGGGATAGGGCTAATGTCAGGTCTAGGGTTATGGTTAGGGATAGTTTTAGGCAAAGAATTATGGCCAGGTCTATTTTAAGTGTTAGGTTGAAGGTTAGGTTCACTTTTACAGCTAGGGGTATTATTAGGGTCAGAGTCAGGGTTAGGGTATGGGTTAGGTTAAGGATTAAGCTTAGGGCTCAAATTAGCATTTGGGATAATGTTAGCATTAGGGTAATGTATATGGTTAAGTTTAGGGTTAAGTTTAGATTTAGAGTAATAGACAGGTTTTGGATTAGAAATAGGGTTAGGTTTAAGCCTAGGGATAGAATTCAGTTAGTGTTATGTTTAGTGTAATAGATTGGATTAGAGCTACAGTTAGAAGTAGGCTTATGGTTAGATAAGAGTAATGGTTAAGTTTAGGCAAGGGTTAGAATTTGGTTATGCTCATGGTTAGGGTAATGGAAAAGTTTAGAGCTAGGGATAGGGTAGAATTATGGTTAGAATTAGGGCTACATTTTGGGTTAGATTTTGGGTTAGGACAAGGTTTAGGTTTATGGTTCAGTTTAGGTTAAGTGTTAGAACTAGGGTTAGGGTTAGGGATAGGGTTAAAGAGAGTGTTAGGCCTCTGATTAGGTGTTAAGATTAGCATTATGTATAAATCTAGTGTGTCGATTAGGTCTAGGTTTATGGTGATATTAGAGAATGGGTTAGTGTTACTGTCAGAGTCAGCATCAGTGTTACTGATCAGAGTTAGGGATAGACTCAAATTAGAGCTATGGGTAAGGCTAGGTTTAGGGTTAGGGTTTGTGTAAGGGTTAGAGTAAGAATTATGGGTAAGTCTAATGTCAAGTCTAGGATTATGGTTTTGTTAGGGTTAGCATTAGGTCTTTGTCACAGTTTTATTTTACAGCTAGGGCTAATTTTAGTATTAGTGATAGTGTTACTGGTAGTGGTATGGTGAGTTTTAGGATTAGATTTATTGTTATGGTTAGATCTAGGTTTAGGGCTATGGCTGTTTAGGGCTAAGTTTATGGTTAGGGTCAGGTTTAGATCTAGGATTAGTGTTAGGGTCAGAATAAGGGTCAGAATTAGGATTAGGGTTATTGCTACAATGAGGGCAAGGTTTAGAATTCGTAATATAGTTAGGGTTTGGTGTAGGCTAAAGATTAAGTTTAGGACTACAGTAGCATTAGGGAGAAGTTTTGGCTTAGGGTAAAGGATAGTGTTAGAGGTACGTTTAGGGTTAGTGTTTGAGTCAGGGCTCAGATTATGGCTAGGATTTTTCTTAGCTTTAGATCTATATCTAATGAAAGAACTAGTTTTCTCATGAGGCATAGTTCTAGGGTTAACATTATGGAAATGTTTAGAGCTAGGTGTATTGTTATTGTCCAACTATGGGTCAGGGTTATTTCTATGGTTAGAGTTAGGAAACAAAATAGTGCTAAGTTTAGGAATAGGTGTAAGGTTAGTGTTTGGTTTAGGTTAAGGGTTAAGGTTAGGATTGTGGCTTAGTTTTGTTTTAGGGTTAGGTCTATTTTTCCAATTGGCATTAGGTTTAGGGCTAGTGTTAGGGTAAGTTTTGGACTTAAGTTTAGGGTTTACAACCAGGTTTACGGGTAGGGTGATGGATAGAATAAGGGTTGGGGCTAGGGATAGGAATAGGTTTGGGGTTATGGTAAGGAATGTGTTTTAAACTTTGGATAGGGCTAGGGCATAAATTAGAGTTAGTCTTAGAGCTAGGAATAGGATTAGGTTTAGGATTAGGATAAATTTAGGGCTAGGATTAGCCCTAGGGTTGGTGTTAGGTTTTGGCCTATAGTTAG
>NW_026005957.1:0-5631 GCF_001458135.2 Marmota marmota marmota | reverse complement strand
CCAGAGGGGCAACAGAGTCAGCAAGTTCAGTGGTTGGGCTTGCTCAAGGTCGTTACAGAAACAGGATGTGCAGAGGCAGACACCTGGTCAATGAGGTACAAAAACAGGATGTGCAAAGGCAGACATCTGGTCAATGAGGGAACGAAAAATATAGGAAGGGAACAGAAACTGGTCAAGTCAACAACCTTATCTGATTTCCGAGAACAGAAAGAACTATAACCCCCACCTCATTTAAATCCTCCAATAGGGATCCTGTAACTATGCATCTCGCTTCTGTATCCACGCTTCCGCTTGTAAGCTCTATATAAACCCCTCAGGATAAGCCAGGGGCGCGCGAGTCTCATAGAGCTTGTCGCCCCGGGTACCTGTGCACTCGAATAAACCTCTTGCTGTTTGCATCCGAACTTAGTGGTCTCGCTGGTCCTTTGGGTACGGGTCTCTTCAGACGGAAGGCACTCTTGGAGGGTCTTTCAGTAATTGATTCAAGCCTTTGTGCCAGTAAAGACAAAGATTACATAAAAAATTAATTTATCAGTGCAATGAAAGTAAGTTCATTGCAAAAACATAACAAATTATTAAGTGAAGTTAGGCAATCCCCCCAAAAAACAAATGCCAAATATTTTCTCTGAAATAAGGAGGCTGACTCAGAATGAGATAAGGTGGGAGAGCATTGGAGGAATAGATGAATTCTAGGTAGGGAAGAGGGGTGGAAGGGAAAGGGTGGAGGCAGGGAATTAGCAAGGATGATTGCATGTGATGGACACCATTATCCAAAGTACATGTATGAAGACATGAATTGGCTGTCAACCTACTTTATATACAAACAGAGATATGAAAAATTGTGGTATATATGTGTAATAAGAATTGTAATGCAAAACCAAAACAAAACAAAGTATATGTAAAAAGACATGAATTGGTGTGAACACACTTTATATAAAAAGATATGAAAAAGTGTGCTCTATATATGTAATAAGAATTGTAATGCATCCTGCTGTCATGTATTTAAAAAACTAAAATCAATTAAATAAAAAAAATTAAGGACAAGGCTGGGGATGTGACTTGGTGTAAAGTGTTTACCTGGCAAGTGTGAAGCCCTAGGTTTAATGCCCAGCAGCGGGGGTGGGGGGGGGGAGAGGAGGTGCCAATGAGGGAAATAAGGATGTGTGTAATAATTTGATTGCAAGAGTGTGCTTTACTCCATTGTTTATTAGTTAACTAGATTAGGAAATACCTACAATGAATTATTCTCAACCATTAAAAAATAATATGGAGAAAATTTTAAGAAATAGTAAATTAGAAAACACTATCAATTAAAATACATTGGTGGATTGAATTTAACACATAAGACACAATTACATACAAATTACAAGTTAAGATAAAGGACGAAAATGAAAAACTACAAATAAATAACAAGATGTTCCCTAAGCCCAGAAAACAAGAATTCCATTCCCCTTTGCCTGCTTTGACCTTGGAGAATATAATGAGTCACTGGCTATCATAATACAGAGTTGGCTAAAAAGTACCTCAGGGGAGATTTTTAAAAAGAGGTTATGATAATGAAATAAAAACACTGCTTTTTAATAATTAATACTATATCTACCATGTGCCTAAATTTTTTTTTGGCCTGTATATTGAAAAGATCTACCCTGAACATTTTAAACTATTTTAAACCAGTACTTTTTTTTTTGTTTTGCCACTCTTATTTCCTGTTATTATATGAGAATTAATTTGCAGATATTAAGGTGCAAACTCTTGAATGAAAAGATTAAAATTTTTCCCTCATAAATGTACCTGAAATTATCACATTTATCAACTACCAAATATTTTTTCTCAAAGTTAAAAGTTTCCTTAATCCACTTTGCAGTTAGTATAACTAGAAAGAATGACTATTCTTATTTCTATCATTAAATATTTGTTTCTCTATTTTTGAATTCCTATTAATTAAAACTTTGACAGGATTTACTCTTTGTTTTAAATGTCTCTGTATCTACATAAATAATGTTTTAGACATATCTCTATGCTGTTCGTAAATCAATTCTGTTTTTCTTGCTGTTTTCCCTGTGTGAGTATACTGTAATCCATCTTTATGTCTGCCTCTCAGATTAGCCAAGTTTACACAACTAGGAATGAGAATAGCTTGGGAAAGTAGGTGGTAAATGTGGATTTGTGGCTGAGTCACTGAGCAACTTGATGGACAAGTAAGATTCAGTTCCAGGAACTATATAGAACCCCAGTCCTGGAAGAAGATTCCTGATTGTTAAAAGATTTCACTGATGGATCTGAGAAAATCTTTTTGACTTTGTATTTAATCTTGTTTTTAAATTTATTTTCTTTCCAGTTTCCCAGTCTGGGCTTGAAATCACAATACTCCAACCTTAGACTCCTTACCAGGCCTCACTGGAAAAAATATTCATTTGGAAATGAACACCCCTACAGGGAAGTGATTCAGGTGTTCAAAGATTGGGAATAGCTATTCCATTCTTATTGGGGAGTTGTTTACTCATTGCTAAACTGTAGGACTCCCTTCAGAGGGATAGTGAACAGAAGGCTACAAACAAGTACTTAAAGGTCCGGTGTAAGGGCCTGAAGAAATATTTGGTAGGAAAAAACAGAAGCTTATTTCCTGTGGTGAAGGGATAGTACTGACCGACATTTAACATCTAATGCAATAACACAGCTCCAGAAATGTATAAGCACTTAGTCCAGATATGGGTGTTATGCTCAGATCAGGGCACTGGCAGAGAAAACCTAAGAGTCCAAAGTGTGGGAACAACTGGATGTTGCTCATGAAATATTTACCCCAGCAGTCTCCCTACCTTAGAAGAGCCAGAACCTCACCCTGCTCAAAGAAGCTTCAGCCAACAGAAGACCCTTTTGTTTGCACCTGACTTCCTCTCCAAGAGGATAACTAAAGTCCCAGTGACATCCCTGGGCCATGCTAGGCCTGATAAACGAAGAAAAAGCCTACACACTGAATAAATTGAAAGAAATAGCTTTCATGTTTTGATAAGTTCCATGGGTGTACTCCTGGAAGTGGATTTTTTAAGAGCAGTGTTGTTGAGATAGGATTACCATACCATAAAACTCACTTTTATATATATATATATATATATATATATATATATATATGTGTGTGTGTGTGTGTGTGTGTGTGTGTCTGTATAAGTTGAAAGTGGTATATTCACACAGCTATGAAAAAAACATGAGAATCTTATTTTAGAATGCTTTCATGTCCCACCAAAAAAAAATCCACACCATTTTAGCAGATATGCCTAATGTGGTTCACACACAATGAGGTTTTATTTGGTGTCCTGTACTGAAGCATGCTGCCATGCGGATGAACACTAAAGTCACTATGCTTGCTTGCAGGTTCTTTTTTCATATTATTCATAGTGTAGAAAGACTGAAAAGATAATTTTTTCATAATGAAGGATTGTTCTTGTATGGATTTTAGGGAAATAATTCACAATATTGGCTGATTAGTAAAATATAAAATCTCTGCATTGCCTCAAATCTACAGATGTATCTGGAAACTGGAACTATTTATAGCTATAAACTATATCTGTTAAAGTTTAAACTATATTATCAGGTCAGTGTATTGTCAGTTTAAAGTACATGCAGTGAATTTCTGGGCATTAAGCCTTTTCCTGGGAACCTACATAATAACTCCTGAGTCTTTTCAAAGCCTTTTTTATCTCTTTATTTCTTAATGTATAAATGGCTGGATTGAGGAGAGGTGTAAAAACAGAATAAAACACAGCAAGAAATTTGTCCAACCAGGTGATATTGAGTGGCCACACATAAATGAAGATACAGGGCACAAAAAAGATCACCACAACTGTGATGTGGGCACTGCAGGTGGACAGGGCTTTAGATGCACCAGTTTTAGATCTCTGGCAAACACTGAGAATAATATATGTGTAGGATATCAGCAAGAGGTTAAAGCAGGTTACAGCCACAAACCCACAGTCAACATTCATTAAAATGTCTAAATTATAAGAATCCATGCAGGCCAACTTGATCACCAGAGGCATATCACAGAAGAAGCTGTCTATTTCCCTGGGGCCACAGAAAGGCAACTGCACTATCACAGCCAGGTGACTCATGGCATGCACAAAGCCAGTAGTCCAGGAAGAAACCACCAGCCCAGTGCACCTTTGCAGGCTCATAATGGTGGAGTAATGAAGTGGTTTGCAGATGGCCACATAGCGGTCATAGGCCATGGACACCAGAAGCACCATCTCACTTGCTGCAATGAAATGGGCAAAAAAGATTTGGCACATGCAACCTGCAAAGGAAATGGTTTTGTTCTCTCTAAGGAAGTCGGTGATCATTTTAGGAGTGGTGACTGAAGAAAGCCACATATCAACAAAGGACAGGTTGGCCAAAAAGAAGTACATGGGGGAATGGAGATGAGGGTCAGTGATGATTAAGGTCATGATGACAATATTTCCAGATATAATGATCACGTAAAGCAGCAAAAATATCATGAAGAGTAAGACCTGCATACTCCTTGAGTGGCCAAGTCCCAGAAGCACAAATTCTGAAACTGTGGACTGATTTCCTCCATCCATTTTATTGAGTATGCCCTCTAAAATAACCTGGAGAAAGTAGATTAGCAGTTAGTGGGAGGAGAAAGGAGACTAAATGTTTAGAATTTGATATTCACAGTGAAATTCTTCATATCTAACATTAAAAAGTATGATTGTGAGGAGAAATCTTTGTTAAATATGAATAGCATCATATCTCCAAAATAATCTAAATGTGAGCCTGACTTTCCTGCATGTTAGTTGGAATTTTTATCCAAATGATTTGCCTAGAAAGCTCTCTCACAAGAAAGGAGGGAGGAAAGCAGAGAAGCAAGGTGAAATGCTAAACAATGATTGTGGTTTCACCCGGTATTGTGGTTATGTACACTACTAAGTGAAAAAAAAACCTGAGCCTGAAACTCACATTCATCACATTTTATATAAAAAAAAATTAAATCATGCTGGGGAAGATAATGGAGAACTGATATTGCAAACCAGCACAAATGATTTGACATACTCTTACTGTTTCTATGTCCTATGTTTAATGATTTCAAGTTCTGATAAAACATCCTCTTAAAAGATGAGAAAATTAAAAATTTACTTCTCTTTCTAAAACAAGTTTTGAGCCAACCTTCATGGGAGAAGCTGAATTGAGGGTCATATAATAAAACTTTGTCATATGATTTGTATGCAAAACTAGGCATAAAATTTACCAGCATTTAAAATCTATCAGAAGATAGAATGTATTTTGTAAGGTGAGCGGGTTAGGAAAAAAATATGTTCACTATAGAGTCACAAAGAAGTGAATGAACTAAAGTGGATGCGAACTCAAACTTAGATTCAAATATAATGAGCTCTGAAAGTTTCAGATATCTTAAGGTTAGCAAAAAATCTCATTTACCTTAAATTGTATCAGTGGATGCTAAAAAATCATAGGCTTTGAAACATTAATTTCCTGACCATCAAAAATACAATACTCTCTCTCTTCTGTTTTTTCTCTCTCCCTCTCTTTATGTATCCATCTCTCTATATATGTATATGTACATACATACATACATATATGTATATATATATATATATATATATATATATATATATATAT
>NW_026005956.1:0-5631 GCF_001458135.2 Marmota marmota marmota | reverse complement strand
CTTCTCTCTCTCTCTCTCTCTCTCTCTCTCTCTTTCTCTCTCTCTCTTTCTCTCCCTCCCTCCCTCCCTTTCCTCCTTCCATCCTTCTTCTCTTTCTTCTTTCTGTGTATGTATTCTTGTTGAATCTTGTCTAGCATCCAAACACACAGAAACTAACCACCAAAAAAAAAAAAAACCTCAAAAAATGCCTCAGTGCATAACACAAAGTAAATCACTATGAAATACAAAGTAAATGGTAATTTTAAAGCCAGCTCATAGTGAAATTTTATCAGTTTGTTAAACAGGCATTATCAATTAAAGCAGCTGACAGTGTTTAGTGTTTACACAATGCCAAATGCTTAGAGAGACATTTGTTTCAAAAAGAGAATATTCATTATAGAGATAAAACACTACTTTACCACTTTTTATATTTCAAACAATATAGCCGGACATAATCTTTTACAATATTGATTTAATATAGACTAATTGGAAAAATATAGAGAACACATGTAGGGTAACACATGATGACTGCCTGGTGTTTTCATGGGTTAGCAAGTATAATGCAAATCTTCAAATGAAGAATTATCAAAGCCAGTAAACAATCATCATTGACACCTTCTAATTCCCACAAAGATAAATGATATGTACATCACTTTATTCAAGGCATGACAAAAACTGAGATAGTTCAACTTTGGGACAAAATATTGCTTCTTTCTAAGAATACAACCAAACATATATTCTCATTCAAATAGCTTGTGCCAGACTATAGAGTTTTGTTTAAAGGAGATAATTAAATTATGAAGAAAAAAAAATCTTAGAAGTTTTCTCACTGGAAAACACAGGATCATAAATTGGAAATATATGAGGGCCTAGAGGAGAATCCATTAACTGGGCTAGTTGCAAAATTAATTTTAAAAATCTGGCATATTTTTTATATACCTACAAGGAAGAATTTTCAATATTGTAAAAACTACAATTTATAATAACATAACATGCAAAAAGTCTTAGGAATCAACCTAAGAAAACATGGAAATCAATATCAGGAGAACTATGAATAGTTGAGAGACACAAGGGGAAAATTAATTGACAGATATTTTATAAGTTTATATCAAAGCAAAACTGACTGGTATGTATGACAACAAACTTTTGATATGATCAATAACTTTAATGCAATAAATCATTGTATAATTTAGATACACTTTTCAATGCATTTGTGGAAAAGTATTATAACAAATGAATTCTGAGTAATTAGAATGTGAAATGTATATATTAAGTGTTAAAGACTATCATAAAACAATATTCAATAAAATTGTATTATGTATACTGAAATAAATAGATACATCAGCGATATAAATTACACACACAGAATTTTACTGGATTAATTTTTAGCTTATATGGACACAGCAACAGTCCTTCAATTTGGTCAATGCCCATGGAATAGTTATTCTTAAATATTTAGAGTATTACCTCCTAGATTCATTTATATTTTTACATTGCCATTTAACTTATTCAAAAGCATTTAAAGAAGTTGAAAATTTTTCAAATAACATTTGAAAAACTGGCTTATCACTGGGAAAAGAGAGAGAGAGAGAGAGAGAGAGAGAGATTTATAACTCAATCATCAATATAAGAAAAACAATAAAATGTATTCCAAACATTTTGCAATGCATATTTATTCACTATAAAAAGAAATTATTCAATTGTGTAAATTATATAATAAATATTTTAGGAGAGCATTTTGTCTTTAGCACACCATGAATATGAGGTAAAGAGAGTTTTCTTAAAAAATAATAGTGATTGTAAAGGCTAATAAAATGGAGAAATTTATTTTGACTCAGTAACTTCGATTTTCTTTTGTTCTTTATTTTTAATTTTTTTAGGTAGACACAATATCTTTTTTTTTAATGTGGTTCTGAGGATCAAACCCAGTGCCTCATGCATGCTAGGTGAGCACTCTACCACTGAGCCTCAACCCCAGCCAAATAACATAGGTTTTCATCCCTGAAAACACTAGTACTATTCACTAATAATTTTTGAGGCTATCTAACAGACTGGGAGATTTCTTTAAAAGTAGGACCAAAGTGTTAATGTCTTTAGCATATTAATTATTCCTTATATACTTGTAAAAATGTGAATATCTAATAAGTATTAAAAAATTCTTAAATTCACTAAAATTAAATAATATTTAATAACAAGGGTATTTTAGCTTCAGGATAAGATTTCAGCAAGATAATATTTTCATATAATAATTTATGAAAAAATAAAATATTTAACATTTCTCAATTGCTTACAAGTATGCTTTCAAGTCTTTGATAATTAATGTATAAAATTTATAACTTAAATATATATGTAAGTTTATGTAAAATATATATTTGTCTTCAGTATCCATTGCATATCCAGTACATCCATGTATAATAATTATCCACACATTAAAGCACCAGGCTCTTAAAAGGAAATGTTATCAAGAGTAGTGTGGAAAAGAAAGATAATGATTCTTGTGATAGTGTAGACTGGTGCACTCCTAACTCCTACTGTGATGTGGTGGCCTGCCACTGAGTAGTTCTGCACTTGGGTGATGATTCACCATATCTCCAAGGATGCACTCTCTAGGATACTGAAATACAGGGATTTGGATGTGGTACCATTGAGATATCAGACTCATGCTATGTGATTTTGATCTATGAATGTCACTATGTAATTTACATCACAGAGTTGCACATGTAGCTACAGTAAGCAGGAAGTCCTAAAGCAATGCAAAACAAACTGCAAAAATAAGCAGTGTTTTAAAAAATGGGTAGTGTGTTAAATAGGTGGTCTCTAAAGTTGACTCTGTTATTAGCAATATAGCTTTGTCAAGGTAGGAGCTAAATGTAATATTTAATATTTGTTTCCCTCTCTTCCTTCATACTTAATAAACTTAAAGTGGTTTTTACACAATCATCAAAGTGCATTTTAAGTATACATTTAAATACAAATTTTTTAAGAGTCCAGGCTAAATCCAAAATTGTTGTAACTCAGGCTGCATATAATATATACTTCAGTTTTTTTTTACATAATTTCCATCCCCTATATCACTGCTGTTATTTTTATAATCTCTTTTTTTTCTCTCTCTCTTTCTTTCTTATCCCATCCTTCTCTTATCTCTCATCATCCCCTTATTTTGCTGTTATTTTCTCAAACTTCAGTTTTGATAATGGGTGTTATTTACTCAGTTTTTTTCTGACTCTGTAATCTATGACAATATTAACAATATGTGTTACATTTGTAAAACTCTCAGTTCTGGTGTAATGAGAATGTGGTATGCTATTTTTATTATTTTAGTATTAAGGCTCATATCTCTGTGGGATGATTGAGAAAATCAACACCATCTGAAATGTGCTTCCTGTTTATTACCTTTTTAATGTTGAATTGTGGCAGTTTTTATGGTTTATTCCAAGTGCAGTTGGCCTGAGGGTTTATTTTTCCTCTTTTGATTTCCCAACTGTTCATCATTATGAGAGCTATAGATTTTTATATTTTTTTCAAAGAGCTGAAATGTCATTCCTATGTACTCAACAAAATTCCATTTAGGAAAATAATAACATAATTTTAGATTTATAAGCATGAAGTTAATACCTTAGCAGTGTTCAATATTTAAGGCAAATAGAATGTAATATATCTGGTGGTTCAGTTAAATACAAGCTTGTACATAATACAAAGATACACATTATTCTCTGAATATCAACTGTAATATTTGAGTATTTGAAAGTGATAACTTTTTCTGATGGAAAAATTGTTTTATTTTTATCCATAAAAATTTAATTTACCAATGCATCAAATTTGAGAAAATATGTGAAGAAATGTTGCAATGCTAATGTGTAAAATGCAGCCACTCAGATTCCAGAACTTGATTCCAGATTTATTATGTTCTTCACCATCATGACTACTTTATTTCTACCCAAAGGAAACAAACCAATTTTTTTTTGTCTTTGAGTAAAGCAATAAAAATGAAATTCAAAATCTGCCCACATGAAACACCACAGAGGCATTTTCTATGAATGTGTCTTATATAAGATTATCCAGTAAATGAAAATCATACCTAAACATGTTCAGTCATTTTTATTGGTGTATCATGTTCTGTACTGACCTATAGAACATTGAAACATTAATTATGATTTGTATGTCTGATCAAATAATTCTACATTTTTATAATTACAAAGGGAATGAGGAGGAATGAGGAGGAAATGTGAAGGGATGGGTACACCTTTCATTTAGAAAATGAAAATATAAGATAGAAAAAGTATTTTATGTTTGAAACAAAGACAGAGGCTCTATATCACTCTGATTAAAGTTATTTAATGATCCAAACTTCTATTCTCAAATATTGCAGAAAACATTAGAGCCACTAGAATTTTGGAACATATATATGTAGACATAAGTTAAGTATTCCATTGTCATTTTGCTTTGTAGACACGTCAACATATTCCTTAATGAAAACCTTTTAGAGTTGCTATGAATCTTCCTATTAGTGTGCTGCATTGTAGGTGTCAAAATAGTATTGGATAGTTTAAATCCACAATCCCATATCTCTCATTAAATCAAACTATGTGTACTTAGCATCACTATTAAAATTTCTATGGCATTGAAATATATTCAACTAAGTTTACAACCATTAAAAGGCTAAGAGTCCTGGGGATGATGCTCAGTGGTACAGCCCTTGCCTAGCATGCACAAGGTCCTGGATTCAATCCTCGGAAGCATCAATCAATCAATAATTAGCCAAAAAATCGTTGTTTGTAGTGACCAGTGGGACAATTTATTCAGGGTTACATGAACCGGGCTATGAGGAGGATTGAGACAAACAGACACAGAAGTAGAGGAGAAGTCTGGGGCTTGGTGGTTCAGCCTGCCTCTGTTGGAGGGAGACCGACAACAAGCAAGCTCAGCACGTTTATTATAGAAGTTTTATCATTATCTTCAAAGCAAGCAGAGCCAGGGTCACGAGTATGAGCAGCCCAATTATGAGTGTCCGCTTGTGCCCACAACTTTGTATCCCCAGCAGCTGGCATCTGGAACTCCAGGTCAAGAATTGAATAGCTCTGTAGCACAAAATCACCTATTGAACAGGGCGTCACCATAGCAACTGGACCACCCCCTTCTGGCGTCTTAGCCCCAAGAGTTCTCCACAAGGACCTTCACCTTTGCCACAGGACAGTTCAGAAACGTTCAGTTGCAGCTCCCTACACTTGTTATTGTTGATGTTGTTATTGGACTATGATATAATATACCAAAGTTTCTTCCTTGTTAATGGAATAGGGGAATACTCCCAAGATAATATTTGATTTTTACAAATGTCTCCAAAACATGAATAGTAGTATTAGTTAACCTCTAGCTTATTTTTCTCCTCCTCCTCCTCCATCTTTCATAAATTATGCAAGTTAAGATATTCAAATATCATGACAAGTATAAACTCAAAATAAAACAGATGTGACAAGTTGTGAATTAATATATATTTTGTTAAAATCTAAGGTTTCTGGAGTATCTAATAAATATTAGCTTAACTGTATGCCTCAATTCATCTCCTTTATAGGTAATTTTATAGAATTTTAATCGAACTCTTTGCTTTTAATGATTTTTAAAATTAGTTGACAAATTATAAATATTCTTTTGTAT